>NW_026067938.1:2703329-2751861 GCF_014885135.2 Alexandromys fortis | reverse complement strand
AATAAATAAATAAATAAATAAATAAATAAATAAAAACATTAAAGAAAAGGACTGGGGAGGGACATAGGAATGGTTGGAAGAAAGGAAAGGAATGGGAGATGTGATGAAGTTATATTTTAATCAAATAAAAAAGAAGAAAACCTAGTTTTAACAAAGTCAAAAATAATATTTTTAAAGGAATTAAACTCAACATTTAATACTTCAAGGGTAATAAAAATTAGCTTTGAAAGAGAGAGTCTACGGAAGTGGCTCATTCGTAAATACTTGTTATTCAAGCATAAGACCTGAGTTTAGTCCTCAGTATTTGTAGTGCTGAGTATAGTAGCTTCATGTTTGCAATCTCAGTTCTGGGAAGGAGGAGACAAGCTAATTTTCTAGGGCCTGCTGACCTAATCAGTAAGCCAGATGTTTGCTAATATAAGACCTGTCACAACACACAAAAAGTATTACTTCTGTGAATACCCAATGTCTAACTTCTTACTTAAAATTTTCTGAATAGTAGATGATACATTCGGAGGAATGTGATGACTAGTACTGACGGTTTTCTTGAAAACTAGGAAGCATGTCTACATCTGGACACATCTGTAATGGATTGCCTAGATTAGGGATTGAAGCAAGACACATCCTCACTGTTGCTGGCACCATTCGCTGAGCACAACATCCTGGACTGTATAAAATGGATAAATTCGTTTGAACCCTCAGATACAGGCATTCATTTCTGACTTCTGACTCTCTTGTGTAACAGGTTAGAAGCTTCACACTCCTGATGTCTTGGATTCTTTGCAAGAAGCATGAATTAAAACTTCCTCCCTTCAATTGCTCTTATAGGACTGTTTTACCATTAAAGAGAAAAAGAAACAAAATAGAAATATGTTGCTTTATTCCCATAATTCACTGATATTAAATGTAGAATAGGATGCAAGAACAATCCTTAATAAATAGAATGAGGAGAATAATTTTATGGTTTAAGAAATGATAAACGTGTGAAACCCAAATGTGCAAAAGTAGAAGAATGTATGAAATATCTAAGTGATTTCATATTATATGACACAGCAGGTAGTAAAGGTAGCATTATGGTAGATATATTTAAACTAGGATTTCCTGATATTTTTGTAGATTTTCCCCACATTTTATTTAGTTCCAAGGATGTATTGTTGATAGCCAATAAGGAAAAGTGAATTGAGGTACAGTCATGATCCATCTACGAAAGACAGGGAGAGAGAATTTAGAGGAAAGGAAAGAAAAAGAGAGAAAGAGAGAGAGAACAGCAGAACATATTATGAGAGTGAAAATGGTCAAAAATGTAAGGAAGAGATTTAGTTAATACTGATTAACACAAAAGAGGTTATGAAAAAGATTTTTTTAAAGAATAATAAATACAGAGATATTGATTGGTATATTGGATACAAAATTCCATGGCACATGCAAAAATAAGGTGGGGCCATTAATTCAGACAATTGTCTGAGCTATATAGATTCATTAAAAGTAGTGGGCAGGATGACTATTGATATTTAAGTTAATGTATTTTCCCATTAAAATCAAATGTCTATTATAATACAGCTTCTTTTCCCTGAGATATAAACAGAACTACTTCAGAAATAAATTTAAAGGTCTAAAATGTGGGACAAAATATATATAAAAACAACTCACAAGGAATATTTGTACCATCCTCTACAAGACCAACAGATCATTGCTGAAACATGAACAGAAAGGATATAAGAGTCTGGAGAGGTGGAGAAAAATATTAAGCACTGGTCTCTGGGGTAATAATAAAATGCCTGAACTACTCTAAATCATCGTGACTATGTCACTCCTGTTCATGAATTCTGTAGGAGTGGACCTGTTGTTACCACATCATGGACACAGGAAAGGATCACTTGTCTCTACCTCCGTTGGGGTCTACATGTTTGCTGTTCACAGTTTACAGTGGAAGAAGGGATATTTTCATTAGTGGTATAGTCACTGCTATTGTTAACAAACTCTGCCGCAATCCTGTAAACAAGTCAAATGAAATTCTTTGGGATATACTACTAAGGAAATAAATAAATGAATTACAATGACAGAAAAGTATAAGAGTGCTAGCTGGAATTAGGAATTGGATCAGTGACAACCAGCAAGAGAAATAAGACAGGGTAACAGAGAAAAATGACGAAAATCTGTTACATCTGTGAAGATGTCATGATAAAGTAATTACTATATACATCTAATATATAGTAATAAAAGACTTTTTAAAAGCTTGAGTTCAGAAGTGAGGAATGACATTTATAATAATCTTGAATATGTCATACATAAATGTAAAGCATTCTTTCTTTGACAGGACCACTGAGTGATGTGGGATTTTCCTCTTTTTCTTATAAATATAATTTATTACCATTGGTAAATAAGGAAACTGCTTTGACCTATAGCCAGATGGTATATAGCTAGGCAGGAAAACTAAACTGAATATAGGGAGGAAGAAGGCAGAGTTAGGCAGATGCCATGTAACTTCCTAAGAAGCAAGATATGAGGGAACAAACCAATAGCTTCGTGATAAAATATAAAATAATAGAAATGGTTTATTTTAATACTTCTGAGCCGTTGGCCAAACAACGTTTTTTTTTACATAGGCTCTGTTTGCTGCCCGAAAGCAGGGATGAGCCTTCTTTAAGAGATGGATTCCCGGAATTGGCAGCACAAATGGCTCTGGCTCTTTTGGAAGGTCCTGCTAGAGAGGACTTAAATGGGGTTTGTGAGCACAGTGCTACAAGCTGCTTAATGATGACATAGACACATTGTGTCCCTGGAGCTGGGGCAGTGAGCATGGCTCATAGAGACAGTAGGCATACCTCTGCCATGTTGGATGAGACAGAGACAACAGGCAAAGCCTATCCCTCCTGCCTGGCTAATGGCCAATCAGTGTTTTATTAAAATACAATTGACAAGGTACAAACCATTGTCCAACAGCACTTGGGCAAAGAACTGCCCATGCATTGACCACTGACAAATGCACAATGTCCAGACGGGACCAAGCAGGATTAAAAAAAAATGTCAAATATTGCTAAGACAGGGTAAGACAGTTTTGAAAACATTTCTTGCCTTGAAAATGGTCTGTCAGTTACTCTAGACCTTTGCCAAAGTTGGTTGCTCCAACATTGCACACGGGACTTTGGGTGATTGACCAGGCAGCCAATTATCTCTGTCATTTGTTACACATTCTGGAAGTTGCTTGATTACACTTCCTGCTTACTCAAGTAATATTAGTTTCCCTTCTCAGATCTTCAATGAGATTGAAGACTAGATAGCTGTTGTTATTTCCTCTCATGACTTGCCCAAGTGTTTATTATACAAGACTTAAACTCATTAGGATAGGATAATTACTGAAACAGTTATCACATGTTTCTTGCTTGGTATATTGGTTCATTTTTTTTTTCTCTTTTGAGACAGGGTTTCTCTGTATCTTTGGAGCCTGTCCTGGAACTAGCTCTTGTAGACCATATTGGCCTCAAACTCATGGAGATCGCTGGGATTAACAGCATGTATGACCACTGCCTACATATTTATTCTTATTGTATGTAATTTTAGAACTCTCTTATTTAAACAAAAGGGGGAGGTACTATAGAAATTACTGTAGTATATATGTGTGGCTGGGCCACATGTACTAAATATGCTGATGTAAAGTGTGTGTCCTCTCTCTCTTCTGGCTGTGGCATTTGTTTGCTGTTCCCTGTTAGAGCAGAGCATTGTGATCTGTGAGTCTACCCCTAAATAAATACCCCTCTACTATATTCAATTCTGAACTAGTGTGGGATTGCTTCAAAGCATCTTTCTTCAGTTTTCTAGATATATAGAGATATAAGAATATTACATTTAAAATGTTTTAAGAACTTAGACTTTTCTTGACAGTGAGAAATGTCTACTTCTGTCAGCACCAATTTACTTCCAGAGGATATTGGTCATCAAAGAGGCTCTTTATGGAGTTTGCTAGCCTTGCCTGAACTGCTTGACAGTATGCTATATAAACTGGAAAAGCAGGACCCACAGAAAAATTACTTCTGGACTTGCCAAAAGAATGTGAGGCAGTTCCTCAGGGCTCCTGCTTCATGAAAGAGTCTGCCAGATATTCTGCAGGACACAGAAGAAAGTGACTGACAAACTGCCAATTTAGGGAAATCAGTCTTTCTAATTTCCTACTCTTGGAAAAGTCTGCCAGATACTATGGGCCTGTAAGTTGAAGATGGATGGCCTCGCATTACAGAAGAACTTTAGGTGACCACCCAGGCAGAGAAATGTCTGTCAAGTCTAGAGTTTTGGAAAATGCTTACTGTTCACTTAGGTAATATAATTTTTTCTGGGGTCTTTGATGGAGTTGAAGACAGATCATTATAGTTATAGTTGCACTTTTTCTTTGTTATGATAAAAGATAAATTAGATATGATACTTTAGACTCACAAAGAGAAAATAGATGATAACATATGCTCTTTAATTTTGCCAGATACAGAAATACTAAATATTGTAACTATAATTCTTGCTTGATACTTGTATTGTTATATGTAATTTTACTAAGTTAATGTTAAAATCTTCCATTTTATTTAGACAGAAAAGGGGAGATTTTATGGGAATCCCCTCTATGAGCTGTAATTATGTTTTATTACCATTAATTAATAAAGAATGATGGAAGTGTAATATATAACTAGGTAGGATAACTAAACTGAAAAGAAGGAGGAATCAGGCAGATGCTATGTAGCCTCCCACAAAGCAATATGTGAGGTAACAAACCACGAATCTTGTTGTAAAATATAAAATAATAGAAATGGGTTAAATCAAGAACTAAGAGCTAACTAGGAATATGCTTGAGCCGTTGGTCAAACAGTCTTGCAATTAGTAGAGTTTTTCGGTCTCATAGTCAGTAAATGAAAGTGTGGTTTTCATTTACAACTGAGGAATAAATAGATCAGCGAGTTTGCAATGAAATTTTGGCCCCTAGGTATTTCAGATATTATAACTATAAGTGCCTGAACAAGAACTGAATGATGGCAACTGGAGACATGCAAACATGGGCAGCAGAAAGACTAGGAGTCCTGAAGTCATGCTCCAGATGGGTTTGATGACCTGGAATGGATGTGTGAGGTGGGTGCCAAGAAGAGTGTGTGACCACTTGTTCAAACCAGTGGCTCTGGATAGCCTGCACTCTTTATATATACAGCTTTATCTGTTTGCACGAACAGGCTTACAGTCAGTTTTGCCTCCTTAAGTTTCTGAAAATGGTTACAATCATGAACAGTTTGTTCCTTGTTTTCCCCCTCCTGTCTCCCAACTCTCCCCCACTAGTAGTCTTTACCTTTTTAATCTATATCTCCACTGTTAGAAGTATAAGCAGTATTGCAAGCTATAAAAGAACTTTTCTAACTAGGCACATACACTGATAGAACAGTGTGCCCAGTTGGCAGCATTTGCAGGTACAGCATCATGTAGTGTAAAGAGATAGTTTTGCCTCCTATGGTTAATATTTACATCTGATCGGTGCCAGATTCTCATGATCAACTCACCAACTAAAGCTGGATCACTCCATTCTACATTTTGTAGTAGTCTATCCCTTCTAAGGCCCTACCAGGTTTTTATTTATTCCATAGACAACATAATCTGGAAACTTAATAGTTGACACTGTTTATAAAAATGAAGGAACCATGGTTTTCTATGAATCTTCTTCATTCCCTGTGTCTAGACTGTTTCCATTAACTCCTAATATAATCTATTCCATAACATTCCTTTAAAAGTCTTATAGTTAAAATAATTCTTTCCAGAATAGTTATGCAAATATGTACTATTAAACTTTATGACCTACTGTAAATCATTCAGGTCAGCGGGATAGCTAACATAGTGAAAATGAGGAGAACACAGGGTACACACTCCCAGGGGCATGCCCAGAATCACGCAGCAAACTGTCCCCAGGTCGGTCCCAAGTGGGTCAAGGTCTCCAGGGTCTTGCCACAAGGAGAGCCATTCCTGCTATTAGCAGGCCTTGTTCTTCAAAGAAGACACGTGGTTCCTGCCACCTGAACCTTCTAGAAAGAACTACAGACAACTGAGGGGTGCTGAGATTAAAAGAAATAATCTTACCCAGCAAAGAGTATACTAGTTGGTTATCCAATATCCAATGATCAACCTTGAAAGCATATATACAAGTTACATTATATTAACCTAACAACTAATACTTAAGAGTATATATGTCTGTACATATATAGTTATGCATGTAACAAAAATGAATGGAAACAGTGCCTATGATCAATTTGCATGATCCTGAAAGTCTGCACACTCCCACTCTTATTCTGGAATTCTGAAAGATCCCAGGAAAGCTGTTGATTTTAGTCTGGATTGGAGTCCTGCAAAAGTTGAATTAAAGGAACACAGAGTCTGAACCAATGACCAGTGAATCTGAATGAGACTGACCTAGGCACTCTACATCTATGTAATGGCTGTATAGCTTGGTCTACTTGTGGGACTCCTAACAATGGGAGCAGGGCCTAACCATAGAGCTTTGGCTCACTCATGGTAATCTATTCCTCATACTGAATTGCCTTGAGCAGTCTTAATTCAAGGAGGTGCTGAGTCTTACTGCAACTTGATATGCTATGTTTTTTGATACTTGTGTGAGGCCTGTACCCTTTCAGAAATAAAGATTGTGCCATGTGGTGGAAGAGAAGCAGGAAGAGAAAATGGGAGAAGAAAGGAAAAAATGAATTGGATGGAATATAAGTAAAATAATTTAATAAACAAAAACATTCTTTAAAAAAAAACTCGTTGTAGAAACAGCATAGATGAACTTGTGAAGAGTGGAGGTAAGCAGGCAATAAGCAATTTTCATTTTTCCATGTCCTTTTATGTCAGAAAAGTCTGTGGCCCAAATTTACATTTGGTCTTCTTGCATCAAATAATCTGATTCAAAAATAACCAGCAACTTGAGGTTTGGTTGGTTCCAGGTGTCGTTAATTGCTAATCAAGATTATCAGTCACTTTGCTATAATATACAGCTAGATGCAAAGAGAAATGCTATGACTTTTGCCTTTGAATAAATTTCCCAAGGACACAACATTTACTAACATTCTTACTACTCTTATTATTTCATGTATTATCTCAAATCATTAGTCAAGGAGAATTCAAGTTATACTCTGAAGTACTTACACTAGGATCTGTTAGCTGAAAGTTATTCAGCTATTTAAAGACATGTAATGAGCTAAAAAAAAAAAAAGGCTAAAGACAGCATTCTTTTCCATAAATATCTATTGTGATAGGTTGTAGGAGCCATGTTTTGTTTTTATCTTCCTTTAAAAAATATTGATTTAAAAGTTTGATGATATAGTTGTTTGTTGGTCTGTTCATGTGAGAGCACAGATGTCTATAAGAGAATCCAGACCAAAGTGTATCCTGGAAGTAAAATTGAAGGCAATTGTGAACCATTTGGTGTAGGTACTGGAAACCAAAATCAAATCAACTGCTAAAAAAGTGCACAGTTTTAACCACTTAGTCATCACCCAAGCTCTTACCCTATGGTTGAGCATAGTATGTTCAAGTTATTGGAAACATAAAATCTAAATTATTTGATATCATATATATTTAGCTCTTTATAAGGTATGAAATACCTCAATATTTAGATAAGATCATTATACTTTAACATAATATTATTCCTTCCTAGCTTTAACTTATCCTGTTCACTAACAATATGTGACTAATTTTTATTGTATATTTCTAAAAGCAACCTAAATCTACTTGATTTTCAACTATTTCAGTTGTTTTTCTATTTTTTTTTTTCAAGAGAAGAGTAAATGGTTGTTTACTTTGTGTGAAACTTAAAATTAACTATTAGACAATGGGAAGGCCAGATAGTATAAATATACATCAAAATATATAGATTTTTCTCTGAAGTACTGAAAAATGGCATTTTCTAGGTAAAACTAAACATATGTATTTCATAAGGTAATTATTTTGGAAGCCAACTACTTGTTTATTTTTCAGTTTAAATGCTCTTAAATTGATTATTCTGACACCTCAAGATATGATTTTGTTTAGTTAAAAATGTATTCTGTTTTTATGCCCTGTCTCCAAATGTGACACTTAACCAATTAAAACGGATTGTGCTTATTGAGATACTGAGAGCAAAACGTGTATACCAAGACTATTATTCATTTTCAGATTTGCAACAGAATAGTAATATGGCAGGACTGTCCATTAAATTGGTCGACAGCTATGCCAAGGAACTGTACTTAAAATTTTTGAATTTTAAAGAGGGTAGCTTATGGATGTAGGATTTTTTAATTTTTATGATATTTTAAGTAAGAAAAATGACTACATTTTGCGTTTTTTTTTTCCTCTCTGAATTGTTCTGTCAGTCTTTAAAAAAAAAACAATATGTCTGAGACAATATAGTAACTCCTACACAAAGAGCTGTTTGGAAAACTTGTTATGATGTGGCAGGTCCAAATTAAATAGCGGAAGGAAACTCTTAGCAGCAGGTGCAAGAGAGCATTGTTTGCCTGTAATAAATGTCATAATTTCATAGAAGACACATAATAGAAGCAAAGCACCTTTACTTATTGGTGTGTAATAATCCTTTAGAAAGACTGACACATCAGTAAGAAGACCTTGTTTACCTTTGACAGATCTTTCCAGTTAGTTGTCTCATGTCTTCAAATGTGTTTTCTTATTACCCTCTTATCCATTCAAATAAAACTAAAAAAAAAAAAATTATCCGCTCAAGGAGTAAACATTCTGCTGTGATGACTTGCTCACTTATAAAATTACTTTTTCTCCTATATTAAATCTTAATCCGTGACTCAAAGGCAGCATAAAAAATTGTGTAACTATTTCTTTTCTTCTAACCTTTATTTTCTTGGTGTATTAAGTAGAAATAAAAGTTGACTGATGGAATTGTCCTTTGAATTAAATTACACACTGATTGAGGGACATCTATAAATGTGATTTGTGTTTTCTTCATGATGCGTGAGGCAAGTTGGATTTTCTGACCTACACAAAGTAAGTAGTCAATATTCAACCATGATAACTCTAATTGACTTAGTTATTAATTTCCATGAATGAACACAAATATTTGAGGATTTTATTTAGATGTTCATCAGCCACAATACAAATATATTTATAAAACAGCAGTTCTCAAACAAAAACCAATAGCTACCAGTTAGCTTAATTCGAAATTTATGTTTATAATATCATTATTGTACATTAAATACTTTATTTTAATTATTTCGGTTTATCTTTGAAATGCCTCATGAAAACTATTCTCCAAATTTTGACATTTTTTTAAAAGTCAGAAACAACATCTTACAGAAGGTAAATATCTTCCCTACAACAAACAGTTAATAAAGAACTGAGTTATGCCAAACCCCAAGGTCTGTGAACAAATTGAGTATGTTATAACCTCATACTTTATAACAGTACTACAGACAGTTTCTGAAGATATATACACTAAAGATAGCATTACCTAATCGAAAATTTGATTATCTTTTATTTCTGGTAGGGAATAACCATGACTATTCCTTCTGTGCATTTGATTTCCAAAGTCATTTCACATTCTTGGGAAAAATAAGTTACAACTCTCTTTTATAGAAAATGGAGTTTTATTTTCTTGTTTTGTTGTGATATTTTCATCAGTATTGTTTTAAGTTTTCATTTGAATAGAGTACTAGCTTTTTCTACGCATATATGAGTCCTTTAGATACCCAATGAATCTAGAAAATGTAGCATAATTCTTGTTCATTGTTATAAAAATACCTTCTTCCCATGATCCATTCCTTCACTCAAGTCCCAAAGGTATGTCATCATAGAGTCAGTAATTTCTGGATATGACATCAAATTCATAAATCTAATAGACTCCATTTTGATTTTCCTTAGTATGAATTGGTGCCATTATTTTTAAGCACCACCATTCATAGTCTCTAAAAAGACCCATATCTGTCTCCTAGTTAAGGTCTAAGGTATCCATATCACCAGAGCCTGCTGATGTTGAGCATGATACTATGCCATAAACTTAATTCTGCAGCGAGTGTTGTCTGTCCTTACTTGGTGCAGTCTTAAACACACCACCCACCCATACTGATGGTAAGTTTAATAACCTCCAGTTTCACTTTATTCCCTGCACACTGTATCTAATGCACACTCTAAGACTTTTATTGCACCATTAACATTTCTTTTTAGACCTAATTTTCCTTGAACTTCTCTGCTAGGGAGTATTTCTTCATATAAAGTAGTTGGTTAATGAATATCCTTTAAAGTAAGTTAATAAATAATATACTGACAACATTTCTTCGAATCTGTATGTATAATCGTGACTAAAGCAAAGGAAGACATACCTTAATATTTTACATGGAAGACAAATAAGTACCCCAAAATATCTCATTAAATTTTAAAAGATTAAGTACAATATTTTTGAGCAACATGATGAGGGAAATTCTTTGTCCCTATTATTAGCGACAGATTCATTTTTGAAAGAGAATGCTACTGCATTTATAAGTAAACAAAGCATTGCCAGCTTAGTCTGAAAGAAAGGAAAGGGACCTAACACATCAATGCAAAGCAATCTATTATTCATCTCAAAGAATAGGAAGTGATTCCTGATTGGCACATTGTAAATTGAATACAGAGAGACAAACAATTTGAAATCTTCGGTTTATCATCCAGCACTTGACGGAGGACAGCATAAAGATTGGTTACATCAGTCAATATACTGGTCTTTGCCAAAATATTCACGTTCTCTCTCAGCGTGTCATTTGATCATATAATTTATTTGTTTGTTTAGTTCCTGCCAGTTTCCCTTAAAATTTATTACATCAGGTGTTTCTCAGTGCCTATATAATCCCTGATACTATTTTTGCTACTTCAAAGTTTAATTTAGTTAATTTCCATAGAAATTTGTTTAAAAGTGGTATTCCTGACTCCTTCTCTCATCTCATTTCTTTCTTATTCATAAATAATATACACAGTGGATATTTTCAAAGATTTCATTCTTGCCGTGAAAACTCTATCAGAAATCTTCAACTTACATTTTTACATTCCTTTTTCTAACAAATGCTTCTGAGTTCTTGATAATATGGAAAACTTTAGGAGTCATTAAATATTGCTTTTATTCTTTCATCAAATGATAAAAATCAGTATTTTCATCTCTTTCAAGTCCTCAGAGTTTTCTTACTCTATTTGAGAACAGTGATATGGATGCTTTGGAACAACTGACATGAAAAAAAAATCTATCTATTTTAATGTGTTATTTGAAAACTTTGGAGAAATATACTGCTCAACTTGTATTGCATCATCCTTACTTAAACCTAAGAGAAAATATGATTTTTCAATGCCTGTTTAATCTTTCATCTTTTAAGCACAATTTATTTTTAATAACATTTGTAAATGAGTCAGATAAAATCATGTAATCACAGTATGTCTGGGAAAACATACAAAACTGTAAAAGAGACAGTTCATTTCAACTCATAACTAATAGTACAGTATACATAATAGATATTTTCTCAAAAAATCATACAGATATCTGAAATTACAATTAAAAGAAATATAATGAGGAGAGGTATGCAGTTTCAAAAGAGTTTATTCATCCAAAGTGCACACACTTACTGCCTATCTTTTGTTTGCCACGTACATATATTTTCAATACATAATGATATGGGCTAGACTAGTTTTTCTAGTGAAAACAATGATCCAATAAAATAAATTATAAAATATCCTATTCGAACTAAGCAAATCTGGATATTGCCCAACCTAGCAGTGAGAAATATGTGAGAAAACATTTTAGAAAAAAATTAATTGATGTGCACCAACTCAGTGGTCAGAAAAAGCAACCAACCAACCAAACAACCAAAAAGCCTGCAAGAAGAACTTTAGATTGGTATAAACAAAAAGCTCAGCAGTTATTTCATAGGCAATGTTTTAAACTACAGACAAACCATAAAGTTCTGTGTTCTTAAACCATAGAACAAAGTGTTTACTAAGTAAAAAAATTGTGCTTGTCTTGATTCCTTATTTAAACTTTTCAACACACTGACAAATAGAGTAGTGGACAGATAGGATTGCTTTCAGAGTAAAGAAAATCACTAAGAAAAACAGAAAATGATGCCAATGAATATAAATGAATTGAGTTTAAACTCTTTGGACAGCATAATAGACAAAGAGTGGAAACCAAGGAGTTCTAGTCACATTTACATAAGAATTGAAGTTTTATTTGTATGCTTTTATATATAATAATTACTACTACATTTTGTCTTATTTTTAAATTTAAAATAATTATTTGATGCCGAAAACATATTTCATCCTAATATCTGACTCTGGAAGTTTATTGTTAAGATTAATTAGGATCGCACTTTAATCAAGCACCTCAACATAAGGTGTGATACCCTAAATCTAATGGAACAGGTGGGGAAAAATGCTTAAACTTATTGAAGAAAGGTATATAGAGAACTGGATAATCATTAAGAGATCGATATGTGGCAGAGTGTTAATATTTAGAATATGCAGTGAGCAACAAAAAAATAAAAATAAAGAGAAGAAAGCACAGATTTAAAACTGTGACATTGTACTGAATGTGGAATTTTAAAGATAAAGTACAAATGGACAATTGGCACAACAATAGCTGTTGGGAATGGCAGCAGTTATAAAATCAGCACTGTTACTTGACAAAGATTCAGCAAAGCTGAGCCCATGATGGCTGCCATGCTGCCTTTGTTTTTTATTTCTACTTGTTGCATACTTGGGAAACTTTAAATATTTGTACAATTTGTAGATATTGGATTAATGAAAATTTCTTATGAATCATTTATGCCTTTTCCCAAAAGTATTGCTTCTAAGTTTCCCCAGGAAAATCCTGAACATTCCCACTTTTAGGGTGATATCCTTATGCCTTGCAGCTTGTGACACACACAAAGAATTCAGAGGGATCTTTATTAGGCTATGAGATACCCTTGAAATATCTGTCCCTGTATTTATCTAGGAACAAGATAGTCAAAGCAACATCAAAACTCAAAAATGTAATAAATTTCAGTGGTCTTGAGGGGTGGCCACAGATCAGATTGCAATTCTCTTCATATTATACACCCAGGCAATTATGTGGCATATACAGCAATAAAGTTAGATTAGCTGAAGCTATTTCTGCCCTACTCAAAAACTTATATTGATGTGCAAAGTATGAAGTGAAAAAATGATAGAAGAAAGAGATATTCGGATCTCCCTTTCTTAGAAAAGTTAGCATATGCAGAACCACAGTGTGTGTTGTCATATGACCAAGGATCAACATAATGCCAGGATTAGACATAAAGACAAATTGTGTATATATATATATATATATATATACATATATATATATATATACACACATATATATCCACAACAGCTTTGGCCTGAGGATTTTTCTAGGCAACTCTGACCATTAAGAGTTAATACTATATTACTTGGGACATGGCACTATTCCTGGAATAGCTTGAAGATTTAGGATTAGTCTAGTGTTCTTGTTGCCACAAAAGCTACAAGACTGAGAACAGGCTGTCAATGGCTCCAGATTCTTAAAAAATTGGGTTATGGGGTTAATGAGTTACAATGATAACTCTGTTTATCAGTGATGTAAAAACTTGAGAGACAATGTTTGGAAATGATAACTATGTTCTGTCATAGTTTATTAATGATGACTAAGAGATGAGCAAAAGGAAGTAAAACCCATGTCAAAAAATGAGCTATCTTTAGGAACAACATGAATGTATCCCTGCTTACTAAATTCTGTATAGCTCAAGAAGCACTCTGGTTGCTGGTCAGTCAGGCTGCAAATTCTCCTAATCACCATGGCCTGACTCTTTTCCTTCCGTCGCCAACTCCTTACATCCTCTGCTGGGGGACCTGTCCACCACCGGGATGCCTCCCAGCAAACAAGAAATATATTTTAAAATATTCACCATCGTTAGCTATCAGAGAAATGCAGAATATAACTACTTTTAAGTTTTTCTTTACCCCAGTCAAAATGACTAAGGACAGAACAGAAAAGATTACTGTTTTGTGGATATAGGAAAATGGAAACACTTATTCATTATTGGTGGGAGTTCAGATTGATATAGTTATTGTGTAAAGCCAGTTGGAGATTCCTTAAAAACCTCAAAATAGATATGTCACATGACCTAGCTATACCACTATTGAATATATACCCAAAGACTATCTCTTACTACAGAAATACTTGCTCTTCTGCATTCATTGCTGTTCTATTCAAAATAGCCATGAAATGCAACATTCTCCCTGTCAATCAATGAGTGATGACAATGATCAATATGACGACAATAATCAGCATAGTATATTTATATCAAGGCTAATATTTGGACAACAAGAAAATTTTGAATTGTGAACATTATAGGTGATTTGATGGGACTGGAAGCAATAATCATGAGTGAGGTAACATAGATTCAGAAAAAAAATATTCTCTGTTTTTTTTTTGTTTGTTTGTTTGTTTTTTGTTTTCTTTTTTTGATTTTTTGAGACAGGGTTTCTCTGTAGCTTTTGGTTCCTGTCCTGTGTTTTCTCTGATTCGTAGATGATACTTTTGACACGTTACATATGAGTATTCCATAAGGAATTCCACTATATACTAGGGTATTGGTAAGGGACTGGGGAAGAAGTTTTCAAGGAAAGGAAGAAACAACACACAGATACAGGGGTTAAAAACAAATAGATTAGGGAAGATCAAATGGGGTGTTAGCTGGTGGTATGGGAGGGAATAGGAGAAGGAAAACATGCTTAACAGTAAGGAACTTTTGAAAAAATCATATGGAAAGCTGCTTCTTAAAGATTGTGTGTGTTTGCATGTATATATTTAAACTGAGTTAATATCTATGATTAAATTATTTACCTAGTAGACACCATAGCCTAACCCCCCTAAAATTTGCTTAGTATTGGGAATAAGTTTCCTCTTTTGGAATTTTTGCCCAGTAGATCCCATAGACCTAAAAATTACTGACTTCTCCCACTGTTACTCATTACTCTCCTGAACATGACCATAATGTCCTATTAGTTAAGATGGCATTTACTAGGGTTGGTCACAGGACATGATGAAATCTAGGTAATATTTGCATGAAAGTTTCCTCCTTACTGGATAACTGGATAGCTTTCATAGTCCTGGACTTTGCTGTCCATGGTGCTGGAAGAGAAATGCAATCATTTCCCCACTGTGAATCATTCACAAAGTCAAGTCTGGCAAAATCCCAGCAAGGAAATGGCAAACCAGCAACAGAGCTATTGAACATTGACTGCTTGAGGGAGAGAGAAAATCAGCTTTTTAAGGATGTGTCTCCTTGTCCGTTGACCAAATACCAGAGTATGTGGGCAACACAAAATAGACTCAAAAAAAAAAAAAAAAAAAAAAAAGAGGAGAATGGATTTGGTAGGAAGGAAGCTGGATCTGGGAGGATTAGGAAGGGAAGAGTAGGATCAAAGTACAGAAAAAATATTCACTAAATGAAAAAAAAAATCTTTCACAGCCTCATATTACAGGAAAATTTATACATCCATAATTATTATTTTTATTATGTATTTGAACAGAGAAATATTATTCATCTTGCTTAAAAGTAAAACATATATCTGGTGTGGGAGGTCTATGTGTTGTTTTCATAGGTAAATGAATAAAGAAACTGTCTTGGTCTGTTGATAGGGAAGAACTTAGGTAGGCAGGGAAAACTAAATGCCATACTGGGAGAAAGGAGGCAGAGTCAGAGAGACGCCAGGTATCCATGGCCAGATGCAGACATGCTGACTCTTTGCTGGTAAGCCACTGCCACATGGCGATACACAGATTAATAGAAATGGGTTAAATTAATATAACAGTTATTCAATAAGAAGCTAGCGCTAATGGGCCAAGCAGTGATTTAATTAATACAGTTTCTGTGTGGTTATTCCAGGGCTAAGCTAGCTGTGCAGCTGGGATGAACAAGCAGACCTCCCTCCTACATGTATTTATGTTACTCTATTACCTTATTACATTTCAAATGAACAATGTTTGATAAAATTCAAAGAAATACTCAAATCTATCACTTTATATTTACATTTATAAATATGTCATTTGTTAAAAAAACAAACTAATAAAAGTACAAATTTATATTTGACAAGATATGAAAATGAATTAAATATAATAGTGAGAAAACAAAAAAGTAGAAAACATTGGGAACGAATAGTATAATGACATCATGGGAAGATGCAGAAGTATACTAATTTTCACTGTTCATATGCTAAATTACCTATATATGAATGTTTTAAACGAGTGTTGGTTATTACATAAAATTATTGCTTGTGTAAATTTTAATGATAAACATTTTCAGACCTATGGGGGAAAATGAATGCAGAAATAATTTTGAATAGGAAGGCTATGCCATGCTAATCACCTGGTTTACAACTAACTTGAAATGTCCCTTAATTCACTAAATTATATACCATAGAAATTCTGCTAAGGTAATTGTGTATTTGAAGATATAGTAAATTGTCATTTCCCTTCTGGCCGTCATTCTCATTCTTTCAATGAGCAGTTAAGGAACACTGCAAGAATGAAAGACGATCAGCAATAATAATCCAACATCATATAGACCCACTTTTTGCCAATTTTCTTCCACTGTTTCCTAGACAAGCAGGATATATTTGTGTTATTGATTGTGCATTGGGATGATTCAGGAAACAATAGTAAGTAGTGTGTTGCAAGAGAACTGAGGCTGAGAAGATGACTCAACAGGCAATACTTGCCACACAGATCAAGAAACTATTTACAAACCTAGAACCCATATAAAAGTGCTGGGTGCAGCGATGATAAAATTATATCACATTAGAAACTCAAGGGGCCAAGAAAGGCCTATGAGTTCAAGACAGCCTGGTCTACATAGTATGTTTTAGACTACAAATGTTACACAGTGAGACCATGCTTTAGGAAAAAAAATGATTATGTATAGGCTGTTCTTGAGGAATTGTAGCTGAGAGTTTCCTTTAATCCGCAAATACACACTCACAGAAAAAAGGAAAAAAAAAAAACGAAGTAAAGAAAAACAAGCAAAAAGACTCAAAAATTATTAACAAATTTCAAACTTGCTAAAATGATGAGAAGATGTATATGCTAAATAGTTTTATCTTATCATTCTACATCATATAAATATAACAAATAATCTCCTAGCAGAACATGAGTAATTTGTTACAGGTATTGCTATAGCAGAGAACCCCAGTTTAATTCCTAGCATCCACACAGTGCCTCACAACCATCCCACTCATAACTTCTGATTCCAGAAATCTCATGTCCTTTTCTGACCTGCTCAGGGATCGGGCAAATATGAAATCTGGAGAAACACATATAGGTAAAGTAATCATACATATAAAACAAAACTATGTTCATAACAGCACTATTTGTAATAGCCAGAAAATGAAAAAAACCGAGATGCCCTTCAGTGGAAGAATGGATAAAGAAAGTGTGGAATATATACACATTAGAGTACTACTCTGCGGCAAAAAAAAAACAACAAAAAAAAAAACAACAAAAAAAAAAACAATGACATCTTGAATTTTGCATGCAAATGGATGGAAATGGAAAACACTATACTGAGTGAGGTAACCCAGATCCAAAAAGATGAATTTTGTATGTACTCACTCATAAGTGGATTCTATACATAAGTAAAGTTCAGTGAGCCTATAATTCGTGATCCTAGAGAAGCTAAATAAGAAGGTGAACCCAAAGAAAAACATATAGTTATCCTCCTGGATATTGGAAGTAGACAAGATTGCCGGGCTAATATTGGGAACTTGGGGGTGGGGTGGGATGAGGGTAAAGGGAAATGGGGAGAGAAAAGTGAGAAGGGGATGATGGTGGGAGCTTGGGGAAATGGGATGGTTGGGATAAAGGAAGGGTGGATATGGGGGCAGGGAAGTATATATCTTAATTAAGGGAGCCATTTTAGGGTTGGTGAGAGACTTGATTCTAGAGGGGTTCCCAAGTATCCATGGAGATATCCCCAGCTAGTTTTTTGGGTAGCTGAGGAGAGGGAGCCTGAAATGGCCCTTTCCTATAGCCATACTGAAGAACATCTTGCATATCACCATAAAAAATTTCCTATGATTCCCAAAGTATTGATTTTTTTCAATCAAAGTGTTAAATACCAATATAGATCATATAAATAAAAATTGTATAAATTACATATTAGAATATTAGATATTTGAATCAGAAAAACAGATTTTTTTAAAAAAGAAGTTCATCAATTTCTTAAATAATATTAGAATTTTAGGGAAACCTAGATTTTATTCAATATTAGCTTTTACTTTACATGTATACTGCAGTGAGTTTAAGTATGGTTTAAATCAACAACTGTTAGTATTATATTTAGAGATTGTCTTCATAAATACATAGATATACTGCAATTGATAAATTCATGCATTCACTGAAATAATAGTCTTTACCCTCAATTTCTAACTCATATTGACTATAAATTTTGTTCTCAGCATGCAGTCATCAACATATATAGAATCAAACCTGCTATTTTTTGCTTGTTCTTTTAAGAAATTATAGTACATGAATGAAGCACAAAATTCTGAACACACAAAGATGGATAAAAGTGCCATCCAACATTTGAAGGTTTGAAATATAGTGAGGGCTTGAAAATAGAAACAAGCCATAAAAGTTCATCCAATTTTCAGTTTAGAATTAAATCTGCTGGTAAAGATACAGACTGACTCTAGCTGAATATGCAGAATATAAAAGGTCTTATAATACAGACAAATTTAATGTTTTTAATAAGGAGAAGTAATCAAGATTGGGGAAGAGAAAAAATATTTAAATGTAGAAGAAATATTGTATAATAGTATTTTGTTTCATGACCAGCCTGTTGGTATGTGTATGTGTGTGTATGTGGTGTGTGTGTGTGTATGTGTGTGTGTGTGTGTGTGTGTGTGAGAGAGAGAGAGAGAGAGAGAGAGACTGATGAAATATGAAATGAGTGAGAAGTGGCAAACTTTAAAATAATTTAGTGATATACAAATTTTATATGTACATATAGCTATATATTTTGTTCACATATGTATACACCTGTTTCTACACACACCATACTATATATATTTAAATGAGGCCTCTTTACCAAATGAAATTATAATGTATTATAAAGTTAAAATAATCTTTAAGATCAAACTGAAGCCCAAACCATTGTTCACCTGATCAAATACAATTAGCTAATTAGACAAGTCATTTAAGAACTTTCTAGATCATTAAAAGAAAAAGCAGGTGAAATAAGAAACAGGACAAGCATCTGCTGACCTTAATACAAACTTCTATGTTGTGAAACAGATATGTATGTAATAGACGGAAACTTTCTAGGAGATGACCTGACATTGACTTTCTTAAAGAGTTAAATTTCTCCATTAACCCATAAGCTGGAAATAGGAACTATAGAAGATTAACAATGTAGGAACATTCATAGTACCTTTCACAGATAATATAACTAAATTGTTTACTGCATTTTCAGTGATGAGTACTGTGAATAGCAACTTTATGATATCTTACGCTCTTACATTTACACCATTATGTTACTGAGAGTGTGTGTTTTATAAAGTTGAATAAAAGTGTAGCAGAAGCCTAAATAGAAATGTAAAGTGGGGCGGTCAGTTTGAGGCATAAGAAGGAAGACTTTTCAGGATTATGATGAAGTTGAAATCCCTTTGCACAAAGCCTAAATCTTCTTGCTTTCATCTGGCTCCCAGGATGCTATCAATATTGGCTCAAAGAAAAAAAAAAAAAACACAGCAAGTATATAGTATTGGAAACTAAAAAATGGATTCTTCTTTCATAGTGCACAAAGGTTAAAAAGAATACATCTTGGTGTTAACAAGACGGTGGGATTTTCAAATGATGAGAAGAAATATATTGCCAGGCATTTTCAAGTAAACATTTTTATCTTACACTAAAACATAAGGCAATATATGGTAACTTGAATAAGGAACTATGTACCAGAAAGGAAAGTTCATTATCTTTCAAAGTTCTATGATAAGAAACCCATCAGAACTATAGTGAAGAGGGAAGAGGAATGTGTGCTTTTAACATCAGTGGAAATAACAGATTGATCAGAAGGGCAAATTCATACTAGAGCGGATCCTCTCAGGGGATTATGGTGTAACATTATATCTTTTTACCCGTATCAGAAGGTGTCTAGGAAGCTTGAGGGTGTTGTCTCTGAAACATCTCAGCATGAGTCAAAGCATAGACAAAGGTCTGTGATATAGCTTTTGTCTAATAGATAGAAATCCTCAGAATTTCTCACAAGACCAGAATGGTCTTGAGAAATTTATTGCAGCAAACAGGATTGATGCCTGGAATTGAAAGAAACTTGGTAAGCACAAAATCATAAAAGTTTTCAACCCACAAGGAGAAAAAAGAAAAAAAAAAAGCCTGGCCAGAACAAAGCTCTTGGAACTAATCTTCTGTACAGACATACTTCTTCCCTTGAGAAAGGTGGGGTGACTGATAGGTCGGAGGAAGAAAGAACTGAGGCAGGTCACCCCGAACCATGGTGGATTGTTCCTGGGTAATGAAACCTACTACCCACTTGCCAACTGGATTGCACAGCACTACCTTGACTACTTAGTTCCTTTCCATTGAAGTTATTTTCTACAACTGGTATCCCTTTTCCATTCTCCTCCTTGTGGAATCTTCAGAGGATAGAGAGAAAAAGGAGCTAGGAGAAGTCAGGGGAAGAAAAACACAGAATCTTGCTTTCCTATGTGTATCAATACAGTCAGCAACTCTAGATGACATTTGGAAACACATCCATATCTGATTTAGACTATGACTTCTGAGTTTTATAAGATTGGGAGCCTGTGTTAGTGAGATGATGAAATGTAGTTTTATATAAGGAGAGTTTTCAAAAGTGGGCAATTGTTCTAATATGATGCAGCACATCAGAACCTTAGGAAGGGATAAACGTAATTTTCAGAGAGCAGAGAAATAAACGGTGGGTATTACAAGGTAGAATATAGTGACTAGTAGTAGCAGTCCTCTCCAAGGTTTGACATCCACTTTCTTTCGACAGCGGGTGGAATGTTGGTGTGGTAATGAGGAAGCATTCTCATGACTAGGCTTTGGGAAGTGTGCAAGAGGAAGGGATTTTAGATGCAGTTGGGGTTGAAAGGTGAAATTCTTGAGTCGGCACTACCCAAAAGGTTGTGACCTTAAGATCAATGACTCTTAGACCTTCTTTTTCAAATGAACCTACCACAATTTCTCCAAACTCCAGGATATTAACAGCAAATATATGAGAACCTAGATCCTGATGCTCTCTTTGCTTCTGCCTTGCGAGGCCATGCACAAGCACACTAGTGAAATGTTGGTAGATTATGAGACAAGAATAATCTAATAATCCTTCAGTCTGTAGTCACTGGCGACACAGCAAGAACTAACAGTGCAACGTTGGAATACCATTAATAACTCACTAACAAATCCTCCTCTGACAAGCGTTTGTTTGTGTTTCAGTTTATTTTTATTTTCAATCAATTCCAAGTAATGATGTATTAGTACCATGAAATCAAAATGAGAATGAATGTATCTTCTATTTAAAGTATTAGGTGTGTTACAAATAAATGCATAAAACTTATGTCCTGAGCTTGGAGTAGAATAGACTAACAAAACCCCACAAAACTTTAAAAGATCACTATATTATAATCTTTAGCTTCAACCAAAAATATATTCCTCTAACCAACTTCCATCTTTACTGACAAACTTCATCTATTCAGTGTTTCTGATGATAGATTTTGCTCATAGTCCCTTAGAATTCACTTCTTAATTATTTTTAAGGTTTATTTTGCCAATATTACATCCCTTTAACATGATTACTGTCAACTCTTAGCTCTTTTTCTATCTCCATCTGTAACTAGATGCACTGTAACAATAAGAACAAACAGAGCGATCCTCCTCCTTTGGGTTTCTTTTCATTTATATGCACTTTTCATTTATAATCATACGATAAGACACATGTCTTATTAAATAAAGCCAACTTTTTCAGCTGAACAGCAATTTTTATACTAAAGCCAGATAGAATCCTAGCATATGAATTTGATAAAAACCCAATGTATTTTTAGGCACCAATAGCCTTTACTCAACTATAAAATCATACTTCTCAGAATGCTTTTAACATAGAATGTTAGTGAAATGACCAATTAGTTTACAAAAGGGGACGTTTAACTCAGATCATAATTAGTGTGGTTTTATTTAACTGTTGGGCTTATTTATATTTAAACAGTGACTCTTCCTAACCCTGACAAAATATGTGCTTCTATAAAATTTTTAACATTTATTCATTCATATGAATCTGTTTTAAATGTTGTGTATAGAAAAAATAAAGTTCTTTAAAATTATTAATTAAACTTAGGAAAGTATGATTAATAAATCAATGATACTGTTGACATTTTTAATTAAAATTTAACATTTTATTTGCATTTATTAATTATAAAATAATGGGTTTCATTGTGACATTTTCAGACATGCATGTAAGTACTTTGATCATAATCACCTCTTATAAATTAAAATTTGAAAGTTTGTGCCTGATTTGGTTTTCATCAGAAGGCAGATCAAAAGATATTTTTAAAGCATAACGTTTGTCACCAAGAAATAAATTGATGTTAATTCAATCTAGGAAATCAAAGGATACATTTTTTCAGTGCCAAAGCACTGAAGATTCAGTCTGTAAATAATCTGAATAATACTAATGTCAATGTAATATTGGGCAGATATGGACATTATTTCATTAGTTCACAAATTGAATACATGTGTAATTGGACTAATATAATGAGACAATACTTTCAATGATTAAAACCTTAATAAGATAAAAGCAAAATAATACATATTGTTTTAATTAGAATTTCTATTTCTATGATCAAACACCATGATGGAAAGAAGATTGGGGAGGAACAGGTTGCTTTCATCTTACAGTTGGATTACTATTCCAGGGAACTGAGGACAGGAATCTAAGGGAACGGAACGACGCAGACACTACGGAAAACTGCAACGATGCAGACACGACGGAAAACTGCTGATCACTGGCATGTTCTATATGGCTTGCTCAGCCTGTTTTCCTATAGCACTGAGGACTACTATTCCAGGAATGATAATTCCCACTGTGAGCTACACCCACCCAGATCAAACATTCATGAAAATAAATCATAAGATTGCCCACAGGCCAAACTACAGAGTCATTGTCTTAACTGAGAGTCTTCTTCCTCAATAGCACTATCATGCATTAAACTGCCATCACCATCATCACCATCATTATCATAACTTACGTATAACAAAATATTTAAATTTATTTTATTTCAAATTATTTACATATTTTTATTTCTTGTTTTTAAATAAAATAGATTAATTTTCACTTGTTGTGTGTTAATTACTTCCTCTTCCCTCTACTCCTCCAAGTTCCTCCCCACTTCTCCCATCTGATTCTGCTCCATTTCTGTGTCTTATTAGAAAAGAGAGAAGATTTTAAGAGATAACAACAAAATCAAATGAAATGAAATAGAACAGAATATAGTAAGATAAAACAAAAGCTAACATATCAAAATTGAAGAACAAACAGAATAAAGACGGTCCAAGAAAAGCAGAAGAAACACAGACCCACTTCTTCACACTCAGAAATCCTAAAAAAGATACTAAATTGGAAGCCATAGCATGGTAAACAGAAAGAAGAAAGATACATACATGCACACACAAACACAAAAGAAGATTTTTTTTTAAAGGAAAAACCCTAAAACAAGATTACCGGATAAAGAGGCTCCAAAGATGGCAGTTGAGTTTATTTTCTGCTGACTATCTACTGTAGGACACACCGTCTGACCTTAAGACTAGTTTGTTTCCCCAGTGAGACTCCATTGGAGGAAACTAAATTTTCATTTTCAAGTGGTCTTCAATCAGAGATGGTATCTGGGCTAAGGATGGAGGGGCGTGTCCCCTCCCTCTTTTAGTCCTAAAACTCCCTATGATGCAGATCCATGCATGCCCTGTGCATGCTGCCTCGGTATCTCCGAATTTATAAGTGAACTGCTCCTGGTGTGTCTAGAGGGCCTTGTTTACTTGGTTTCCTTCACCCCTATGGCCTTGAAACTCTCTGTTTGCTCTCCCCCACTGTTCCCTGAGCCATAAGGGGAGGGACTGGATGGAGGCATTCACTTAGGGCTTATTGTTTCAAGGTCTTTCACTCGTAGTCTGATATCTGGCGGTGTGTATCCGTATTCCTTCCATTCTGCAGCAGGAGAGAGCTTTTTTTTATGACAGCTGAGCAAGGCACTAACTAGTCTGTGAGCATAAGTGAATGTTATATGGAGCCATTTTATTGGCACATTCCTATTTTTTGGACAATGGAATTTGGTTTTACCTTACATCCCTGAAGGGGCGTGGTCGATTGATAAATCACCAGACCAACTCAATACAAAAGATTTAGTTTTTAATAATTGAGGAAAAGGGAAAACTTACACGACCAAAGATCCCGCGAACACCAGGAGCGCAGGGAACCAAAGAGGAAGAAACAAGAGCACCTGGGTATTTCATCTGTTTTTCTGTGGCCCTAGGGGGACACACTCTAAACAGAAGGTGATTGGCTAAAGTCCCCCATCACATCCCTGGGCTATCTAGCCTCAAGGTATTTGTTCCCCAATTTTTCAGTTTCATTTAGATCACATTCTAAAGTGTATATATTTTAGAAGAATTCTACACTATTGGGTATCATTACTGCATCAAGAATAGCCCCTAAATTTAGAAGCATATTTCCCATTCCTTCCCTTGTCCACTTCTTCTCTCCCCTTCTCCGTTTGATCCCCCTACTAAAACACCCCTTCCATCAAGAACTATCTATTCCATTTCTCCTTCCCAGAGTGAAGTATTTGTCCTCCCTAATTTATTACACTATACCAAGTCTCTGTGTTTCTGTGGATTGTAGCTTTCTTATCATTGGCTTAACAACTAATAGCCTCATGTAAGTGAACACATAATCACATTTATCTTTCTAGGTCTGGATTACCTTACTCAGGAAGTTTTTTGCTTGCTTGCTTCTTTGATTATTTCTAGTTTCATCCATTTACCTGTGGATTCCAGGCTTTTCAGTTTTTCATCTGATTAATACTCCATTTTGTATTTGTAACCCAATTTATTTATTTATTCTTCTGCTGAAGGATATTTGGCTATTTCTGCTTCCTAACTATCATTGGTAAAACAAAAATGAACATGGTTGAGCAAGCTTCCCTGAGGTAGGATTAACTTTTCTTGGGGTATATACCCAAGAGTGGCATAATTAAATAAAGAAATCATTCTATTCTCGTCTTCTGGACAAACTCCACATTATTTTCCACTGTGCCTGGACAAGCTTGCATCAATCACTGAACAAGATTTCCCATTCTTCAGGTCTTCCCCACCATGAGCTGTTGCTTATTTTCTAGATCTTAGCCATCTGACAGATGTAAGGTGGAATGCCAATGTAATTTTGGTTTGTATTTCTCTGATGACTAAGGATGCTGAACACTCAAGTATTTCACAGTCACATATGTTTCCTATTTTGGCAAAATATTTTGGTTAGATGTGTATCCCAATTTGAAATTTGGTTACTTGTTTCATTTTCAGTTTCATGCAGCCCCATTTATTAATTGTTGCCTTTTGTGCATGTGCTACTGGTGTTCCCTTCTGAAATTTTTTTTCTGTGCCAATATGTTCAAGGCTATTCCCCACTTTCTCATCTATCAGTTTCAGTGTGTTTGGTTTTGTGATCAGGTCTTTGATCCGTTTGAAGTAGAGTAGTGTACATCGTGAGAAATTGAATCTGTTGGGACTTTTTTGAATATGCAGTCCTACATTTTGACCAGTAGCATTTGTTAAACAAGTTTTTTTTTCCAGTATGCATTTCTGGCTTCTTTATCAAAAGTCAGGTGTTTGTATGTGGTTAGTTTTATGTACGGGTTTTAAATTTATTTTCATTGATCAAAGTGTCTGTTTTAGGGTCAATAACACACCAGTTTCATACTATAGCTCCATGAGTTTTTTTAATCCTTTCTCTTGTTGCTAACAACCAGCTTTAATCTCTGGTGGTCAGATAGGATACAGGGAGTTTTTTCCATTTTCTTCTCTTTATTGAGACTTGATGTGTATCTGAGTATGTGGTTAGTTTTGTAGAAAGTTCAATGAGGTGCTAAGTAAAAAAGCACATTCTTTTGTGTTTGGGTGAAATGTTATATAAATATCTTGAAGGTATATTTGGTTGGTAGCATTTGCTAGCTCCAGCATTTTTCTGTTTAGTTTTCTGTCTGTATAGTGGGTTTATTGATGAGAGTGGGGGCATGTAAGTTTCTCACTGTCAGTGTTTGAGAGTCAATACATGACTTTAGTTAGTTGTATTTATGTTTCTTTTATGAACTTGGATGTTATGGTGTTTGGTGCATAGATGTTAAGAATCCCAATGTCCTCTTGGTAGATTTTTTTTTCTTTGATGAGTATGTTTTGTTTGAAATCTATCTTTTTTTCAGTATTAAAATGGCTACGACTGTTTACTTCTTAAGTCAATTTGCTTGCAATATCTGTTTTTATCCTTTTGCCCTGAGGTAATATATACCTTGATGTTGATGTGTGTTTCTTGGTTGTAACAGAAGGGTGGATCCTGTTTCAACACTTATTCTGTTAGACTATGCTTTTTCTATTGTTAAATTTTGGAACTTGGCTGGTGCGGTTTTGCCATTATATGAGAGGGGCACATTTACCAAAGTTTCTTTTATTGCATGCTTAGTTCATTAATGCATTACCTTCTCTTCATGCCTCCTGTTGGTGACAGAAATTAAAAAGGCATCACTTTCTTTGGTATATATGTCCATGGACTCATTGGCTTTCTCACCTGGAGTAAGCCCAAATTCCTGAGAAGGCAGCAGTCCGCGCTACAATTTACTTTAGCTAATGTCAATGCCATTTCAAATGTGTCTCCTTTCATTGGACTCAGTGCTAGTTATTTTTGTTTCACTGTGATTAAAATACCTAAGTGGAGTAATTTATGAGAAAGAGACTGTGGTGCCAGCTCACTGCTTCAGGCACGTTAGTACATCAAGGCAGAGAAATAAAGACAGAGCTACTCAGTCTACATCAGTGGAGCAGATGTTCAATGTTGTTCTCATCCGCTGACACAGTATTCAGACAGAGTGAAGAAAATTGAGTTAGATATCATCCTCAAGGAACCACATACTTCCCACCTCCCTACTCCCTCAGATATACTGTTCCTTCATTTTCTTTCAGAAAAGAGTCGTCCTCCTTGTGATATCAACTAAACATGGGAGGGGAAGACAGAGGGGAAGCTGCAATCCTGCTGTATTTTACAAGAGAAGAATTTATAAAAAAGGACAAAAAATATCTAAGCAAAAGAACTAAGAACTATAAGGTTAAAAAAAAAACCTGACAAAGCAAAATAAATGTCCACAAACACCTCTGAGTTACTTTTGTGTTGGCAGTCTACTGCTGAGCATGGACTGTGTGTGTGTGTGTGTGTGTGTGTGTGTTTTGTTTATGTTTTTTCGAGACAGGGTTTCTCAGTGTCGCTTTGTTGCTTGACCGGAACTGGCACTAGTAGCTCAGGCTGGCTTTGAATGCACAGAGATCCTCCCACCTCTTCCTCCCGAGTGCTGGGATTAAAGGAATGTGCCACCACCGCCCGGCTAACAGTGTAGTTTCTATACCCAGAGAGATGCCAGAGAAATCTAATTTTTCCTTTGTAAGTGATAAACAATTAGAGATAGGCTCTGGGTTAGAATGGAAATCCTTTCTAAAATCTTTTTGAAATGAAACTTGAACCATCTACAAAATGGAGCAATGTAACGAACCCCTCTGTTCCCTTTACTTAACTTCAACATTTACTGACGGACAACTATTTCTTTTTTCTTTTTTTTTTTTTTTTTTTTTTTGGTTTTTCGAGACAGGGTTTCTCTGTAGCTTTGGAGCCTGTCCTGGCACTAGCTCTTGTAGACCAGGCTGGTCTCGAACTCACAGAGATCCGCCTGCCTCTGCCTCCCGAGTGCTGGGATTAAAGGCGTGCGCCACCACCGCCCGGCTATTTCTTTGTATACTATCCTTTTAAAAAGTAGCATTTCTTTGTAATTATAATAAGTATCTCTAAAATATAAGTTTGTTGAAAAATAATATGTATGTCATTATCATAGTTAAAATATAATACAGCAGCTTATTTAAGATCAATGTTCTCTTTAAAAGAAACAACAAAATACCCCCCCCACACACACACACACATCAAACAAAGAAGCAAAAACAAAAAGAGGTACATACTTCCTCCTAGTAACCTTACCTCAGCTGAGTCTCTTCCCAAAGTTTCCTCAATCTCCCTGGAGTGTCTCTTCTCAGAGACTAATCATGAAAAGATGAAACTGTTAATATTTTAGACTTAAAGCAGAACAGAATAAAGCTATGTAAAAATGCCTTGTCAATTCTTGTAACTAAGTTCTCTATTAAAATTCATTTGGGTGAGAAGAATAATTAGGTATTTTTATCAATTGTAACACACATACAAAGCACTGTCTTGTAAGAGCTTTGTTTTATGATAAATAGCAGGTAACTGTTCTCTTACCTCTTCTTTCCCGTTGGGTTGCAGACATATCAATATGCTGTTTAAGTCAGATTTTACTTATACTATTTTCAAGGATTTTTGCATTGATTAAAATGAATTTACATAACTTTAAGAAAAAAAACAAATAAATGATGATAAATAATATTTTTTTCCTAATCTATGTTTCCAATTATGTTCTTTATTTTTGTTTTGTTTGAAAACAAAGTGATGAATGTTCAATGCAATTAAGCTAAATTTAAACTGCAGCATCATAAAATCAAACGATAAACAGTAAAATGATTACTTTTCAGATTGTTAGATCATAGGCTCAAGTTTTATAAGTTAAAAACTCAAACTCATTTCTTTAGCCAATCTTTGTGTATCAAAAATGTAACCATTTTTATTGAACCAAACTGATTTTAAGAAAATATTATTTACATAGGACAGAAAATTAAATTAAACGTCTGTAGCTTTTTATTTTGAATCATAAAAGTAGCAATGTTACTGTATTTAATATTATGTTTTGATATTTCAAAGATTAAATTATTGATGGTTGTAGAAGCATTACCCATAAGCAAGGTAATTTGATAAACTATTAGTTCCTGTTATAGGTGGGAAGTGATGTCAGATGAACTGAATTAAACAAAAATAAACTGATTTCATGGCATCTTGATAAAACAGGTCATACATGAGTGTAGAGAGGTCACTGAACACTGAAGTAGATCTGAGAGTTCTACCCAGGCATAAGATTATGGGTTACTGATGAGATCTGATCAGGTCATAGACTATTTGCACTGAACTTCACAAGAAATCAAGAGGTAAATTCATGTTAAACTAAACTCAATGGCTCACAACAGAATGGCAATTACCTGTAACCCATGAGTAAAAACAGACCTTCAGCTGTTATTTTGGGAGGATAAATTTGACAACACATCCTTGTTGTGGTAGAATTAGTTCTGTGAGAGGAGACATTTTAATTTATTTATTTATTCATTTATTTATTTACTAAAGATTTCTGTCTCTTCCCCGTCACTGCCTCCCATTTCCTTCCCCCTCCCCCAGTCAAGTCCCCCTCCCTCGTTAGCCCAAAGAGCAATCAGGGTTCCCTGCCTTGTGGGAAGTCCAAGGACCACCCACCTCCATCCAGGTCTAGTAAGGTGAGCATCCAAACTGCCTAGGCTCCCACAAAGACAGTACATGCAGTAGAATCAAAAACCCATTGCCATTGTTCTTGATTTCTCAGTAGTCCTCATTGTCCGCTATATTCAGCAAGTCCGGTTTTATCCCAGGCTCTTTCATACCCAGGCCAGCTGGTCTTGTTGAGTTCCCAATAGAACATTCCCATTATCTCAGTGTGTGTGTGGGTGCACCCCTCGCAGTCCTGAGTTCCTTGCTCATGCTCTCTCACCTTCTGCTCCTGATTTGGACCTTGAGATTTCTGTCCGGTGCTCTAATGTGGGGATATATACCCAAGAGATGCCCTATCATACAACAAAAATATATGCTCAACTATGTTCATAGCAGCATTGTTTGTAATAGCCAGAACCTGGAAACAACCTAGATACCCATCAACGGAAGAATGGATGAAGAAAGTATGGAATATATACATATTAGAGTACTACTCAGAAGTAAAAAACAAGGACTTCTTGAATTTTGCAGGCAAATGGATGGAAATAGAAAACACTATTCTGAGTGAGGTAAGCCAGACCCAAAAAGAGGAACATGGGATGTACTCTCTCATATTTGGTTTCTAGCCAGAAATAAAGGACATTGAGCCTATAATTAGTGATCCTAGAGAAGCTAAATAAGAAAGAGAACCCAAAGAAAAAAATATAGGCATCCTCCTGAATATTAACCTTTAGCAGGCGATGTGAGAGAAGACTTTGCAGCTGTAGTCCATGACAAATGTATAATGGCAGCATATTAATTTTAAACATATGTTCTCAAGATCAAGAAGTAAAACAATATAATTAGATATTATTATAGAGATTCAACGTACATGACAGCATGCAAATTTGAAGACATCTATTGATGCACAACATCATCAAATTATTTATTGATGAAGCATGATTTTTCATATAGTTCAATTAGAGAATACCATTTCTAGAAAAGTTGTGTACATATTTTAAATCAAAAGCATATATATATATGTATATATATATATATATATTGTTTGCATATGTATTATGGAAAACACTCTCAACTCATTCAGAGATATTGTTTCTATATGTGACACTTATATTTACTCTAGAGCACATTTTAGTATATTATGTTAGTTTCCTTTTAATTGTGGGAATAATTCATCTAAATAAACTATCAATTTAAATTAACAAATAATTCAATAAATGATAGCCTTCAATGATACCCCAATAGTCATTTTAGTGCCTCCAGATTTATTTTTCTTTAAAAAATGTCTTTCCTAATATCAAATACATACAAGATATAAAAGCCTCTTGACAATTATGTAGTGCCACATGTCTTTCTGAGTATATGAACCTAAATTCAGTTTTCTCACAAATCACTGGCCAAACAAATAATCCAGTCTCTAAATCAAAACCACCTACAGATTTAAGAAATTTAGATGATATAATGACTGTCACAGTTTATAACAGTATTTTGATGAATGGGGATTACAACTACTAATATTTCAAGTAAGAATGAACTGGCATCTCTGAAAGTTCAGCTTTCAGGGAGCAGTGTTAGACATGCTGTAAATTCTCAGTTCTAGAGTATAATAACAAGCTGTCACAAAGAATTATCTAGTGAAGTCAAACAACAAAAGTAAAAGATTTAAATTCCCAAATAATTAAGTATCCTACAGGTTTTGAAAAATATCATATTTTAAGAAATAAATACATGCATAAAAATCTTTAATATGTAGACTATGTTGTACACACATATATACACATTAACACATACAACTATATATTAAATTTTCTCAAAATTGGTGAATGGAATTACATAATTGATCTTGATGGTCAAGTTGCTGGGAGAAGGATTATAGAAAAACTGTGCCGGTTGGAAAGGAACTTTCACTATGGGTTTAACTGAAATGATATGTAAGTCTCTGAATGAGAATGGATCAACATTGGCATCCTAGACTAGACTGTTAGAAGTAAACAAGATCACTATTTGTCCCTTTCATAGTTTTTTTCATTTATTTATTTATTTATTTATTTATTAAAGATTTCTGTCTCTTCCCCACCACCGCCTCCCCTTTCCCTCCCCCTCCCCCAATCAAGTCCCCCTCCCTCGTCAGCCTAAAGAGCAATGAGGGTTCCCTGCCCTGTGGGAAGTCCAAGGACCACCCACCTCCATCCAGGTCTAGTAAGGTGAGCATCCAAACTGCCTAGGCTCCCACAAAACCAATAGGTGCAGTAGGATCAAAAACCCATTGCCATTGTTATAGTTCATTGTCATAGTTCTTTTTTTTATTCTTCTCTAATACATTACCTCTCCTTCCACCCTCCATGTCCTCTGCCAATATCTCCTCTTCCCGAGATCCACTCCTAATCTGTTTTCTTTCAATCAACCAACACATAAAATAAAATAAAACAGAATAAAAATAAAATAGATAAAATCAGCCTTCCCAGGAATATTAATGACATAGCAAATTACAAACCCTCAAATCAAGGCTAGTTAAAGCAACTCAGGAAGAACAGATTCTCAAACACAGGCAAAAGAGTCAAAGATTGATTCTGCTACTGCTAGTAAAAGTACCACAAGAACACCAAGGAACTCAGCCATAACATATATGCAGGGAACCTAGCTCAGATACATACCTGGTCAATGATTTTCACTGCAGTCTTTTTGAGGCCTTATGAGCCCTGCTTAGTTGATTCTGTGGGCTGTGATCTCCTGGTACTCTCAAACCTTCTGGCTCCTAAAATCTGTCCTCTGCCTCTTCTACACAGTTCCCCTGGCCCTGTACTAGTGTTTGGCTGAATGTCTCTGCATCTGCTCTCATCAGTTGCTAGATTGTGACTTTCTTATGACAACTGAACTAGGTACCAATCTATGAGTAAAGTAGAATATGTTAATAATCATTTCAATAACTTTTTAAACCAGTTATGTTTCGTTATATCCTGGGACTTTGAGATGCTCAGCCTCTGGTCCCTGGCCATCCGTGTATTGTCATGTGAAGCCTCCCTCTTGTGGCACAGGCCTCAAGTTGGACCGGTCATTGGCTGGTCACTCCCACAAGTTCTAACCCAATAATAGCCCAACACACATTGCAGGCAGGACAGAATACAGGTCTAAGATTTTACCGCTTGGTTGATGTCCCTGTCCCACTGTTGGGAACCTTGGCTGGTTGGAGAAGATGGCCAGTTCAGGCTCCATTGACCCTACTACTAGGACTCTTTGCTAATGTCATGGTCCTTGATTTCATGAAGTTTCCATTGCACTAGGTTTTTTCTATGTCACCTCCCAAGTGCTAATGTCAGTCATCCCTTACACTACCTTTTTCTCTCCATCCCTCCAATTGCCTGGTACCTTCTGTTCCCATTCCAGCCTTCTGCTAACCCACACACAAAATCTATTTTCTTTCACTTTCTCAGGTAGATCCGTGCATCCTCCATTGAGACCTTCATGTAACTTAGCCTCACTTGGTTGTGGTTTGTAATGTGATTATGCTTTTCTTAGCAGTTATGTCCATTTTTATGTTGGTACATAGCATGTTTGTCTTTGGGGGTCTGAATTATCACATTAAGATTTTTTCTAGTTATATCTACTGGCCTGCAATTTTAGGATGTCATTGTTTTTAACAATTGGATAATAATCTATAATGTAAATGTACCATATTTACATTATACATTATCAAGGTTAAGGGGCATATAAGTTGTTTATAGGTTATGGTTATTACTAAAAAAAGAAAAAGAAAGCTTGCATGAACATAGTTGAGCAACCATCCTCATGGTGGAATGGAACATCCCAAGAGTGATATAGCTAGGTCTTGAAGTGAATTGATACCAAATTTCTCAACGAACTTTCATTATGAGTATCATAGTGACTGTACAAATTTTCCTTTCACCAGTAATTTAGGATATTTCCCCTTCTTCCACATTCTCACTAGCATGAGATATCATTTGTGGTTTTGGTTTTGTTCATACTGACAGATGGAAGATGGAATCTCAGAGTAGATTTTATTTGCATTTCCCTGAAGGCTAAGGATGAACATTTCCTTCTAATTTTCCATTCATTTGAGTTTTAATTGGACAATTTAGTTTGTTGATATATAGTTTCTTGAGTTATTTATAGAGTTTGGAAATCAATCAGATGAGGGTTGGAAAAGATCTGTTCCCATCTTGTAGGCTGTCATTTTGTCTTTTGAGAGTGTCCTTTGCCTTACAGAAGCTTTTCAGTTTCATGAGAGCCCATTTGTTGATTACTATTCTTAGTGCCTCTGCTATTGGTGTTCAGTTCAGGAAGGTGTCTTTTAGACCAATGTGTTCACATCTGATCTCCCCTTTATCTCCTATTAGGCACAATGTATCTGGTTTATATTGAGGTCATTAATGAACTTGCGCTTGAATTTTACTCAGGTTAATTGCCATAAACCTGTTTGTGTTCTACATGTTGCCAACTAGTTAGACTTTCACCATTTGTTGAAGATGTTTTTTTCTCCATTATGAATTTCTAGCTTCTTTATCAAAAGTCATGTGTCCTTAGATGTTTTGATTTATGTCTGTGGCTTCAATTTAATTCTGTTGATTAACCTGTCTCTTTTTATGCCAATACCATGCTATGTTTATTACTATAGTTCTATACCACAGCTGGAAAGCACAGAGAGTGAGAGCTCCTCAATCATCTTAATAAGTTAGATCAAATAATATTTCCTTGTTATTCAGATTTGTTAGAATAATAAGGGCCTGCTATAGTAGGACAGCTGGGCTCTGATTTTAACATAATTCCTTTGCCACTGATTTGTTTCTTCATACACTGGCATCTAGGAATCTGGGTTTTGTATGATTTTAAGTCTAATTTCTGATTTCTGAGTTTGTCTGTGTCAGATTGGCATTTTCTTCCTTGGTTTCCATTCTCTCTGGTCTTTTGGCTGGAGTTACCTCTGGTTGAATAGAGAGTTTATGCTAGAGTTGGGGACTGGAGTTCTCTCTGCTGACCCAGCCTATGGTATATGGGTGTCCTCTGGCAGAGTTGGGGGATCAGATATGGTGAAGGAATGGGTTGGAGCTGTTATGGGGTAGGTTTAGGAGACCCTGAGTAAGGACACTGTGGAAGCAGGAGGGCTACCTGGGCTTCCTAAGATGGGCAAGTGGCCTCTGGTGAGTGGGGTATTCTATTAAAATGTGGGCTCTATCATCTCTCCTAGTAGACACAACCTAATTATCTTCTGCATAAGGCAATTATGTCCATACTAGAAGTTGTGAAGACAGTCTAAGGACAGAGATATGGGTGCCACTTCCTTTAGCTCTTAAACTATTAAAACAATCATTAGAAGAAAATGGAATTTCCTTAGGAATCTCAAGTTTTACAAATAAAGGGATATGGCCTCTTATAGACTGAAGATGAAACTTAACTTAGGAAAAAATTTACATAGTTCTTAATTTCTTGTCTTATCATGTTTCATGGGAGAAATTGATAGTTACTGATAATCCAAACCATACCTTGACCACAAAAGTCTAGTGATATCTAGCTCTAGCTTCCTATTTAAGTCAAAATAAAATAGCAGGGCTATGAAAATGGATATTATTTAGAGTGTCACTGCTTAACTTTATTTCTTCTTTCATCCATGTGGCTAAATTCAATAAAGATCTCTTGTATGAGTTCCATTATTATTTTTCTCTTTATTTGGTTACATTTGGAGAGATGGGCTGGTCTGTGTGCATTGTTAGGATCATGCTTTGACCTAACTCCACTGATAACACCAAACACACCACTGTTATAATAAACTTTACCATCAAATAGCAATAAACAAAACAAAACAAAAAACCAAAACAGCAACAAGTAAAAAAACAAACATCCATTTCCTTAAATTGTACTTTTAAGTACTTTGTTACATCATAACCCATGTACTTTCTTAAGTTGTATTTTGTAAGTATTTTTGTTACATCAGTGGGGAATGTATCAAAGGAGCTTATCTGTGACTAATCTAACTGCAGGGTTCTTCCATATTTCAATCTTATTTCCCAAGGGAATGTGAAAAGAAATGCTTCTATGGTTTGGTGAATCACTGGAATGTTGTAAATAGAACTTAATGGGGGCATTTTAAAGTCTAGAATCCCATAATTGCTTGATCCATGAAAATTAAGGCCTGAGAAATCTAAATTTAGTAATGAAAAGCTAGATGATTCTAGGGGAGCTTTTTGCCTTTTATAATGGAAGCCTGAAGAAACTTGTTCTGATGACAGAGAAGGACTACAGAAGTAACAGGATAGGTAAAATGCTAGGAAGGGAAAAGACAGCCACACAAAGAACAATGTTTCCTTATTCTACATCTTATTATCTGCCTCCAGAAATTTCTGTACACACTTAAGTTGAGTTTCTGATCTTCATATAATATGATCAAGAAATTCTTTCACAAGTGTACCCATAAGTTTTAGTAGATTCACTATCCAGTCATATAGGCAACCAAGAATAACTAGTCATCACAGTACAATTAAAAATCAACATTAAACTCTAGAATAGTACAATAGGAAAAAATGACAACAAGATCTCACCCACTAAAAATGTCCAACTATGAAGAAAAGGGTTAAGGTGAGAGTGTGTGGGTTAAAAATTCTGAAGTCCCTCACTACAAACAATGCCAAATTAACCTACATATGTTCATTGAAGCAAGTATAGCTGACACAGAGGGTGCTGACTGATAGCAATGCTTGACAGTGTATCTTAAATTTTGATGTTTTTTTTAAAGAACAAATCAGAAGGCTGATTGAAGATGTCATGTTTACTTGTATCAAGGTTCTTGTAAAAGAAATTATGACAAGAAATGGATATTTGATTCTCTGTAGGGAGGTCCAGAAGGATCATTTTATGAAAGCCCAGCATGGAGTAGAGATGTGGGGATGTGGAGGGTGTCAGATCCTTTGAATATCCACCTAGGCATCCACCATACACAAAGGAATGGCCAGGTCAATGCAAAGAAAGGCAAAAGTGGAGACTGAACAGGCAAGGCCTTTGTATCCCTAAGGAGTCCATTATAAGTGTCAGATGACAGATTCATTTGTCCTGTTTTCTCCTGAGTCTGCTTTGTTACTGCCTTTGTTCCTTTTCTCATTTAATTGGGAATACTTATACTAAGCCAATGTACATTGAAAAATATAACTATTTTTTTAACTGGAGGATCGGAGGTAAGAGTTAATTGCAGTTGAAACTTTATTGCTACAAATTTGAAACAAAATATAGTGCTTTGGTGACTTTTTAAGAGATTCATTACAAGAGATCCCCTAAGTAAACTCTTGTCAGGTACAGACAGGAGAGTGAAGGATTGGATTGGGGCTGCAAGTATTACAGTTGTAGAGGAAAAGGCATCCTGAATTGTAGGGAAGTCAGGTTATACCTGAAAGTGTTTCAGCTTTGGAGGGAAAGGTATTCTAAGTTCTTGGATAGTCAGGCTATACCCGAAAGTCTTACAGCTCTGGAGGGAAATTTACCCTAACTTGTATGGAAGTCAAGCTATACCTAGAGCTGTGAAGGGAGGGATCTCGGATAGCTGCAGTCGTGGGGAGAAAAGCATCTTGACTTGTCGGGAAGTCAGGCTATACCTGAAGCTGGAATGTGGTGGATGATGGTCTCCCCACATGCAGCAATCCTGTTCCTCTCCAAGAGAAAGCCTTTACAGATGAGTTCTCCTCCACCTCACAATGCAGTATCGGTTTCTCCTTCTACTCTGCTCTCCTAAGGAGAGGAAGTCCCAGCAGAGGTATCTACTTCTCAGCTCTGGCAGTAGGGGAAAACCTTGCAGAAATACAGCAATCTTATCTTGCACTGGAGATAAGTTGTTACTTCTGCTCTCCTCCCAAGGGAGTTTCCCAGCAGAAATATTGGTTTCTTCTGCTCTGTTCTGCTCCCAAAGGACCTTCCCAGAAGAGATTCTGCTCCTTGCTGGAAAAAAAAAAGATATTTATCCAACACTCTTAAAAAATCTTTATTTGGGAATGAAGAATTCAGGAGAATGGTTGCCCAGACAGGGTGAAGGACAGTTGACAACTGAACATACAGAAGGGCTTATATAAGGCATTTTAGGGGTGGAGGCTTTTTAGGGAGATTTACAAGGTAAGAGGTGGTCATATTTTGATCTTCTTGATCTTATTAGACAGTCTTTGTCCAATAACTTATAGAAGAATTTGCAGAGATCCACAGTGAAGCAGAGGCACTATACTGAGTTCTAGGAATAGTGTTGAAGAGAAGGAAGAAGGATCTTTCTAGCCAAAGGCGTCAAGGTCATCATAAGAGAACCCACAGAGACAGCTAACCTGGGTTTATAAGACTTTTAGCTTTGAGAGTGCAGCAAAGTCCTATCCCTAACATATTGACAGGCTTTTGGAACCAATTCCTCATACTAGGTTGTTCTTAAGTCTTAATATAAGGATAGTAGCTCAGTCCTACAATGACTTGATATCCCATATTTTGTTGGCATATCAAACTTACCTTCTGTGAACAGAAAAAAAAAAAGAGGAATTGGGGAACAAGGGTGGTCAGAGAGGAGGTAGTGGGGAATGGGAGGTGAGGAGGGGGCAGAAACCGTAGTCAGGTTATAAAATAAATAAACTTGATTAATAAATTAATAAAGAAGATAAACTTGAGACTTTGTTCAGCAGGGGTAGAGTGTTGTGGTGTAAACTTGGGGCCATTTTTGTCATTTAAATAGGGGTAAACTTGTGATTATTTAACAGAGAAATGTCTAGGAATGTTGTGAGGGCTTTTTCAGAAAGTTGTAACTCAGAGGCGAAAATGCAACCTTAATGTAGCTCATCCTGTGCTGAATGAAAAGAGAAAAAGAAAAAGTAGAGTCCTAGCATTCATCTCCTGACTCTTGAATGTAGAGACAGAGTGACCTGCTGCCTGACACATCTGCCACCGCACCTTCCCTGTCACTATATCCTGGATGTGTAGAGCAGAATAAGCAGCTTTTTTCTGGGACTTCTTCATGTCAACTATTCCATCACAAGGAACAGAAGTAAAGAAAATACAGGTTTCACGTGTCAACATTCTTTTTCATTCTATAGAACAATATTTAAATAATCACACTACAAGCACATAGTGAGAATTTAAGTGTAAACAAGCTATCAAAGAACATCAGTAAAATCAATAAAAATAAAAGCTGAAAATTTCAGATACTATGTGAATATTTACATGTTAGTAGCATTCTTTCACATTGTTAATAATCCTAGTATAATATGATTCTTGTTGTGGCAAACCACAATTCTGTAATTACAGTTAAAATAAATATTCCTTGATTTTTTTTCAATAAATGAGCATGAATACTTTGACTCTAACATGAAAGAAAGCTTAGTTGTGTCATAACTATGATTCTTGTGACAGGTGTTTGTGGTTTGGGAGAATAATTGTTATTTATTTTAGATGGAAAAAAAGTGGTGTTATCAATATTTCCTAGATGCATTTTATTATCTGCTTATGATTTATATTTATTTGCTCATCCCTTTAGTAATTTTTCTCATACTGTAATATAAACAATTACACTTGCTTTCCTTTTAAGTGAATCACCCATATATACATGTCATAGGCTAATGTATATAACTAAACATGAAAGCTTCTCTGTTATTTATGATACTAGATATTGGGTGCAGTAAAACTGTATTTAAAGTATTTAAAGTAAAACTGTATGTAAAGAAGACTCATGAGTTAGAAGACTGCATCATAATATACAATTTTCAAATACAAAATATAGATGGGTTGAGTACTGTAAAGTGGTTCCCAAAGTTACATACTAAATTAGCTACAGTTTGCTGTGGCTACTACCTAGGTCTCTTCATGTTGTGTGTTAGCTGGTCTTCATAGGGGAACTGCTACGTTTTAATACACAGTAAACTTTTAAGAATGTTTAAGGGGAAGAATATATCTGTGATCAATATAATGAACCTCAAGTTCTTGAGTAATTCTGACAATTGCATCACTGTAAAGTACAACATTCCTAATATTATTACTGACAAAGATCTAAATAAAATATAACTGAATCTCGTAACAGAAATAACATGGAGTATATATTATTTCTTTCCTTTAAATTCAAGAAGATTGGGTCCAGTCACTCTGTATGATAAAATATATTCATAAAACTGGGATGTTGATTTTAAAGTATTTGGAGGATGGAAAGTAGTCTATAAGGAGAATATTTTTGCTATAATTGAGTGTTAAATATGGCCCTGAGCTTTAAGACAACCAGATCAGCATTAATAATAGCAAAATCCCATAATTCTAAACAAGAATGAAGTAGCAAGGAATGATGAGATTTTGCCATAGAACTATATATTATACTTTGGCATACAATATCATATAAGGAAGAAATATATCATTAGAAAAAATATCATACTTTGAAAATATTTTAGAATGAAAATATTCTAGTAGGAAAATATTGAAAACTTAAGTTAAAATCTAGAAACAGAATTTGGGGTTTAATGTCTCATGAATCCATAATTAAAATATTCTGCCAGATAATCTTTAAGGTTGAATATTTTTTACTAATAATTCTACTGAAAATGCAGAGACTACATAGTCAACTCAAATTTTTGCAAAATGTTGAAGAGGGAGTAATAATTTCTTTATTTTAATAAAGCTAGTTTTGTCCCATCAAAACAAGATGATGACTACAAAAGCAAAAGGAAAAATTCAATGTTAATTTTGCCCATAATTATGAAGTTAAAAATTCTTAAAAACTATGAAAAATAACTAAAGAAATGTATAAAAGTATGGAGCACATAAAGTTAGGGATTCAAACTTATTTAAGGTAACAAGCTAGATATTGTAATCTACTATTTTAACATAAGATAACTTGCCGTTTTGTCAAGAAAATATCTTATAGAATTTAACATTCATTTGGAATAAAAAGTAAACTATAGAAAAATAAGTGTAGGACACAAGTGAAAATTAATATAAAATATATGTAAAACATAGAAATATACTTTATCATTCAAGAATGAGCTTTTCTCCCTAAGACTAAAAGAAAATCAATTACGTTTGGTCTCTTCTATTGGGCTCAATATAGTGCTTAAGTATGTAGACAAATCTTTAAAATAATTAGAGTAAGAGAAGATATGCAAATTTAAATACATAGTTTAAAGTATTCACACTTGAGAATTATATAATGGTTCTTTATTTAGAAACTTTGAGAAACCCATGTAAAAAAAGAAAAAGAAAACTTGATAAGTATCTGAATTCTGCAAACTCCAAATGAAAAGGTGAGTGGGCAGTGTTAAATTTTCTTGGTTGATACAAAAATATCAAGGAAGATACAGTGTGTCAAATACGTTGAGGAGAAGTTTCAAACCTTTTAAAATAAAATAACAAAGCAGAAAGTTAATGAAGCCGAAAAAGGTTGTTTTTTTTTTTTTAATTCACACACTAATTTAGTTATATTAACCAAATAGCCTCAATGAAAATGCTTTAACAGTTAAAAAAATCATGAAATTACTATAATACTGCAATCTTCAGCCGTTTTGTTGTTCAATACAGAATCAGGATACTTTAACTTAATATCTTCTTGACTTTCTTTCATGCAGGGATTATATATACATGTTACTATGCCTGGATTATGGATCATTTATCATTAAACAATTGAGATTTGCATTCATGTAAAATCCTATAGACAGAAGTTTAGTAGTTTAATATCCTGTAACTGGTAAATAGTAAAGCAACATATACATCATATGTACTGACTCAGCAATAAAAATGAACAACACTGTAACCAATTCCAGCTTCTATAACTATCTAGAGATCTACCTGTAGTAGAAGATGCAGTCCCTAATGTTATACATAGTACATTATCATGTCTGTGCTCTTCTCAAAATATGAAGAGTACATCAAGTAAATTGTAGACATATACTGAGTGGATGTTAAAATAGACTGGACCATGATGATAAAAGGAATATTCTTGGAGTGATGAAAATATTCTAAAATTTGGTTTTATCAGTTTTAATTTGTTAGATATTACAGTATGCCATAGCTTTTGAAATGTTACCCTGGGGCAAAACTGGATAAAGAGTATCACATTTTCAATTATATAATGTCCTGAATAAATAATTAAATCAGTTTCCCTAAGAACCCATGATATTCTGTTTTAAATGAACTCAAAAGACTTTATCAAAATCTTTTGTTATATTTTATATTTAACTGGAGGTTTCTTGTTCCACTTGATCCCACAGTTGCTTTTAAAATAACTACTCAGAGACTTCCTATTAATTACAAATTGTTTGGCATATTCGAGCTCATTTCACATAGCTCTTTCAACTTAAATTAGCCATAATTCTTTTCTATGTTTAACCAGGTGGCTTGCTACCGTTTCTTAGTAGGACACTCTCGTCTTGCTTTCTTTGCATCTGCGTGGTAATTGACTCCCTCCCTTTCCTCTTCCTAGAATTCTCCTAGTCTGGTTGCCTTACCTATATTTTTTACCTTTGTACTGGCCAACCAGCATTTTATTAAACCGATATGAGTGGGAAATCTTTACAGTGTTTCTCCTTTTTATTTTTAATACAAGAACCCTGAAATAAATACAGAACCTCTTTCCCAAGGTAACATACCTTTTGTCTTCATTTTTTAAGTCTAGATATTTTAAAAAATATATAGCTCATATAGGTTGGGTTATTCTAGGAGAATTTATAATCAAATGTCTTTTAGCAACTGTTGTTCCTTCCTCCGCACTCAACCAATTCAAAGACAACACATTAACATACAGTATCCAGACTCTCTAGGTATTTTCCATCTTTATGTGACTTGTGTTATTACTCTATTTCTTTTCTAAGGACTCTATCATTTTTCTTTTCTCCCCTAAGCCTATGCATATTATTAAACACAATATGTAAAGTATATAGAGTTTTTTTTTCATCTGAACCTATCTTTACTGTATATCCTTATCTCTTTCTTAATATATGAGCCTTTAATCTGTTAATTCAAATGGCTAGGATTAATGCAACTGGCTCTAACCTATACTTTGGATTCCTGAAAGTCTAGTGTCATGTCAGAGGTACTGGTGGGAGCTACTTTTATTGCCACAATGGTGTGGAGATTTTATGTCCAGGCCACCAGGAAGGAGCATGACACCTGCTGTCCATATACCCCATTTAAGTGTTTGGTAGGAGAACCTCCTTAAAAAGCCTTGTGATATTCTTGCCACTAACACTGAAATAGGAAGGCTCCCTTAAAGGAACCGTGCCTCTGCTTGCCTCTACCAAACCGAGTCCACCCAAGAAAATACTGCTACCAACAAGCCATGCTTAACTCTATTCTTTTGTGTTTAGAATCTCTTCCAAAGTCTCTCAGGTTTTATGTGGATATAGTTAGTGAACATTAAATGCCATTTGTAGATGTACATTTTTGTTTTGCCTGGTTCTTCAGTAGTTCAGTACCAAACAAACACAGAGATATTGTAATAGGAGCGGCAGGACTGCGTCCCCAACACCCTGGCCGCCTGGCTAGCTTATGCCCGAAATAACAACACACAAACTGTATTCACTGCTTGGCCCATTTCTATCTAGCCTCTTCTAGGGTAATTCTCACATATTAATCTAGCCCATTTCTCATCATCTGTGTAGCACCGCTAGGTGCGCTTACTGGGAAGATTCTACCCTATGTCCATCCTGGGTCAGAGTCGCGTGTGTCTCTGAGAGGAGCTGCATGATTTCTGACCTCACTTCCTCTTCCTCCCAGTATTTTGTTCTGTTTACTCCACCCACCTATGTTCCTACCTATCAGGGCCAAGGCATTTTATTTAACCAATGACCTTCCTCCATCACAGAGAGGCTTATATTAATTATAAACTGTTTGGCTTGTTCCTCAGGCTTATTATTGACTAGCTCTTACAACTTAAATTAATCCATAATTCTTGTCTATGTTTAGGTACAAGCAAGGTGCCCAAGACATTCTAGTCATGCTCCTTCTATGTCTGGCTTGTGACTGCATCTCTGCCTTTCCTCTTCCCAGAATTCTCCTAGTTGTCATTCTGCCTATATTTCCTGCTTGGCTACTGGCCAATCAATGTTTTATCAAATATGAGTGACGAATCTTTATAGTATACGAGAACATTATCCCACAATATGTAAGCTTCACAAAAGTATTTAATGTGTGATTGGTTAGATTAAGGTCTTTAATACAACAAAGATTTAGTTATGTTATTTGGTTAAACAAATAGCCTTAATTTTATCTACAATATTAGTGATTTTATACTTTTGTTCATTATAAGAATGACAATAAAATTTAGACTAGATTTTTTTGTGTTTAATATAGGAAAATTATATAAATGGTGGTGTACCATGCCTTTGAGTCGGGTTAATAACTGTGAGTTCAAGGGCAGCCTAGTTTTTAGAGCTAGTTCAAGGACATCCAAGGTTACAGAGGGATATCCTGTCTCAAAAACAAAAAGATATAATTTCATCTTGCTGTGTTTTCTTCCTGCAATGTTAAAAACTTGTAAAATAGCAAACTGTTTTCAAAATAACTTCTTAATGAATATGTTTTATCTATATTCCAAGAGTACATAAGATTTCTCAAGCTGTGAAGGAAGCATGGTGTATAATAATTATTTTCTAACAGAAAATATTATTTTTTAAATGTGTACATTTAAAACATGATGAAACAAGAGACTGAGATGGTACTCTCCAAACAGAATTAGCTTCTCTCATAGGAGATAAAGCTAGGCATACTCTTTAATAATAAGTATTTGTCATAAGGCTCAGAAAGATAATAATGTCAGATATGCTTACAGATATGGCACTAAAAAACATATACTTACAAAAAACATTTTTTGTGCAAATATGTCTGAGCTTTGATTGCTATTGTTTTTATTTTACATAAGACAAATACAATGTGATTAATGTTTGTTTAGGGACTTTTTTCAGTCTGTTACTCAACATCAGATTTTGTTAATGTGAAATTTTTCTCCAGTATCTCATTATACCATGAAAAACTCACTCATGAACATATAGAAAATTGTGTATTAATGTGAGTTTTAGAAATGATATTTCAGACTCTGGCAAAAACTGATTTCTGTGATATTTGTTGCTAATCAGATACTCAAAAACACAATCACCTGGAAGAACTTTTTACTATATCAGCTTACATGATATCTGAAAGGTTCATATAGACTAGATACTTTGTTCAGACTTTATCTAGATTATTTTCAGGTTAATCTCAGATCTGGTGAGATTGTGCATGGTATGTAGCTTTTGCTTTTTAATAGGGTGCTGAACAATTGTCTATAAGTCATATCAATGGAAAAATGCAGAAAGGCCTGCTATCTTTGCCATTCCTGCTCAGATTTATCTTTTCTGCTTTCCATATTACCAATGAAATATTTTTAGTTTAAAATTATTTTCTTAAAAATTTTGCATCTATGTTTTTGACAAACATTGTTTGATATTCCTACTTTCCTTCCTTTCTTTATTTCTTTTTTAACAGAACAAAACAAGTTAAAATAAGAAAAGGCAAAAGACCTCCTATAAAGGCTGGGAAAGGCAACCCAATAGAAGGAAAAGCAACCTAAGATTAGGTAAAAGAGTAAGAGACATACCTACTTGCATTGTTAGGAGTCTTACAAAAATCCCATGCTACACAACCACAATATATATGCAGAGACCCTCATACAGACCTTTACAGGCTTCATGGTCACTGCTTCAGCTAATGTGAGTTCATGTGAGCTCTGCTTAGTTAATTCAGTGGTCCATATTCTCCTTGTATCCTTCATCCTCTCTGGTTTCTACAATCTTCTGTGGCATGCTCAGATCTTCAAGGAAAGGGACCTTATAGAGACCTTCGATTTAGTCTTTCCAAATAATATCTGGCTGTGGGTCTCTGCACCTGCTCCTATCTGCTGATGAAGAAAGTTTCTCTGATGACAACTGGAAAAATCACTGATCTACAAGTATATAAGAATATCATTTAGGAATTAATTCATTATATTTTTTGTCTATTTTATTTGTTTCTACCATAAGTCTCTGAGATATCCAGTCTCTGGTCCCTAGCCATTTAGGCAATATTAGCATCTTTGGCCACCCCCACAAGTTCTCCACTATTACCCCAGCACAACTTTCAGACAGGACAGATTGTAGGGCAAAGATTTAATGGCTGGGTTGGTGTCCAGGTTTCTCTTTCTATAGCCAGAAGAGTATCTGTTCACACCAAAGAGCATAAATAAATAGAATTTTACTGAAAAGCTTCTGTAAGGCAAAGGACAACATCAACCATACAAAACCGCTGCATACAGAATGGGAAAAGATTTTTACCAACTCCACTTATGATAGCAATTTATTATGTAATATATATATATATATATATATATATGAAGAAGTTAAGAAATTAGATATAAAAAACAGATAGTCCCGTTAGAAATGGGGTACAAATATAAGCAGAGAATTCTCACTAGTAGAATCTAAAATGCTTGGGAAAGACATAACACTTAACAGGTTTCATCATCCTTAGATATCATGGGAATGCAAATCAAAATGACACTGAGATTTCACCTAAAACCTGTAGGAATGGCTGAGATAAAAATAACACAGATATCAGCTCATGCTTGTGAGTTTGTGGAGGAAAAGGATCACTCCCCCAGGCTACTGTGAGAGAAAACTTGTACATCCACTATGGGAATCAATGTGGTAGCTTCTCTGAAAACTGGAATCAATCTACCTAAAGATCCAGCTATACTACTGTTGGGCGTATGCCCAAAGGGTGCTCCATCCTACCACAAGGACACTTTCCTCAGTTATGTCCATGGCAACTTTATTCATAATATCCAGAAACAACTTAGGTGTTTCTCAACTAAAGAGTAAATAAAGAAAATGTGTTATCTTTACACAGTAGAGCTACTTTAAAATGATATCACCAAATTTGCAAGTAAATGAAAGCAACTAGAAAAAAATATTTTTGTATGAGGGAACCCAGATCCAGAAAGCCAAATATGGAATATTAGCTCTTAAGAAAGTGATAATCAAGCAACAATCTATGGACCCAGAGCAGTCAGGTAAAGAGGGGTGCTCTAGAGTTCACTCAAGGACTTTCCTCTCTGAAAAGGGAAAAAAAATGAATAAATTTTGCATCTATATTCTGTGGGGAAGAGAGTGGGAATGATCATATGAAAAGGGGGAGGGGGAAGAGTGAGAAAGTGCATGAAGAGACAGTTAGAATTGGGGAGCAATTGAGATGTGTGAAAACAGGGCGCTGGAATCAGCCTGGAATCTGTGAGGATGATCCTAGTGAGTACTGCTAATAATGGAGGATGCACTGTCTGAGTTGACCATCTTCTGCAGCCAGGCAAGGTGCTCATTGGTGGGACTATGTTGCATTCAGTTAAGTTGTTGGCCTAGGATATCCCGTGTACTTCCCTAAACAACTCAGACGAATGTTAGGAAAGAAGGTTTCTATTTGAAAACTCACAGCAGGGCCCCATTGCTGAGAAAAACACACAACTCATTAAATAAAAAGACGTCTAGCTGTTGCCTGCATGTTGCCTTCTTCCTATATTTTAGTATCTTTGGCATGAATTTTTTACTTACTCTATTATTATATTATGTAAGGATCCAGGAAATTGCAATCACCTTGATTATGGTGGCACTAAGCTTTATCTTATGTAATCACTGTCTAGGTTATAGTACTTATTTCTCTTTTCATATTAGGAAACACTCACACCATCACTAATATTTATTTCTCTAATATCCTTAAATTTAATCTCCAAGCTAGGGACATTTTTCATCAATTTTGAAAAATGTGTTCCCAAACCTTAGCAGTATATGATAGGATTAGGAATATAAAAAAGTCCCAAAATCTGAATATATGTTTGAAGTTTGTTTGACTCTTGAAATGTTTGACCTAGTAGAATTTGAGAAAATAAAACATGCAAAACTATCACTATGGTGACAAAAATGGGGCTGGAAATACCTTTAAGTTTTGAAGTGAGTTGCTGACTTGTTATTTGAGAAGATGGTAGAAAAATGTTAAACTATTAGGCATATAGGAAGAGTGTGCAAGGGACAGAAACATATGAGAAACTCTCCAGAACTCATCACTTCTGGCCTTTTTTTGTGCTTGGCCATAAGTTTTTTCTGGATTACTATATAAAATGACCCTAAAATATATACCATTTGAAATGACTATTAGGAAGTCCTTGGCTTGGCAAACTACCTTCATCCTCGTATAACATTTTGCTGAGGGGAAACATACCCTCCTTCATCTGTGGTAATAATTACCGCAAATGTTACATCTCTGAAGGAAAAACTTCCCAAAGGAGGTGTGGGATCTCTGAGGGGAAGGTTGCTGGATGCAAGTGGTAAAACTAGGAGGGGAGAGGTTTCCAATAAGCAACTGTTATAGCTCTGAAGGGAATGGCATTATGACAGTCAGAAGCCAAGTAATACCACAAAGCCAAACTTCACCAAAAACAAAATAATACAAAACAACAATTGTTGAAATATGAGCGGCGGGGCTGCGTCCCCAACACCCCGGCCGCTTGGCTAGCTCATGCCCGAAATAACAACACACAAACTGTATTCATTTAAGAACTGCTTGGCCCCTGAACTCTAGCCCTTACAGGCTAATTCTAGCACCTGGACTAGCCCATTTCTAATGATGTGTGTAAGCACCCCAAGGTGCGCTTACCGGGAAGATTCTAGCCTACATCCATCTTCATTGCGTGTGCCTCAGAGAGCAGAGCTACCCGGGAGAGCTGAGCATGGCATCTGTGCTCCAGCAGAGCTGTCCAGTCTCTCCGGAAGCAGAGCAGAGTCTGACCTCACTTCCTCTTCCGCCCAGAATTCTATTCTGTT
>NW_026067938.1:2630277-2703124 GCF_014885135.2 Alexandromys fortis | reverse complement strand
AGAGAGAGAGAGAGAGAGAGAGAGAGAGAGAGAGAGAGAGAGAGAGAGAGATTTGGAGAATTACCAGAGGGTGGCTGCTTCTGTGTGGATTAGAAGCTGCAGGAAATTTTACAGGGTATGGGATTATATAGAGTTTCTCTTTTTCAGGGAGGGGGACAGTAGAGGGAAGATTACCTTGTTTTGTCTCCCAAAACTGTTAATAATTTGAACATGGATTCAGAGGATGGGGTTCACCATCAGCTCACCAGTATGAACCTTAGAGAGTTTTGGCATGCACAGCAGGAGTGAGGGACATGGGGAGGAAGCACAAAGGGCTGGGGAGTTTTGCAGGCATTTGGGATCTTGGAAAAGCAGAGAGAAGTGGCAACTCTGGCACCATTTGGATATACCAGGTTCATATCTTACTATCTGACTCTGAGCTTTATTAGTGATTTAGATAATCATTACATCTAGTGTTCAATGTGGAGTATTATTAAAGAATACCAAGGCAGTGAACCCATCATTTACTGCCCCTGTCACCAGCTTTGTTTCCCCTCCACAGGCCCTCCGCTGTTTTTTTCCATGTCCAGAATTCTTCCTTTGCAGACTTTCTACTGCAGCCTCCATCTGTTGTTGCCTGCCCTCCTGTGTCCTAAACACCACTTTGGTTAACGACCCCACCACCAGCAGGTGCTCTCTTATACCGTGTGAGTCTTCCCTAGACCCCCTCTCTGTGACCAACAATGTAATCCAGTTGGGCTGCCTTGAGACCTATCGGGGCTTTGACTTTTACTGCTGCTGCCACTACTACAAACTACTGTGTGACCCAGCCATGCACCTTCCATGTCCTCCACTCAGGCATGTTGATAAGCGACAGCTAGTCCGTGCTCCCCACCACACTTGAGTGTCACCAACCCAGCTGGTTACCCTGGATCACAGCTCCACCTTTGCTGCCATTGCCAGCAGATCTGGCGAGATAATGGGGAGTTCTTAAAAGGAAAAAATTAGGTCTTCAAAAAGAAAGGGTATGTTTCCCATGATAAGAATCGGTAATGTCACAATGTAGGGAATTAGGACCCCTTTTAGAGCTACTATGAAAGGCTGGCAAATGAAAAAAGTAAATGAGGCTATAAATCACTAAAATGGGATTGTGATAATGTCGATCACAATTGTTATCAGTTTGATAATTCTTATTTTTATCCTTAAAAACACGGTTTGATAACTGGGCCAAATATGATAATTTGATAATAGTCTTTGAAAGACTTACTAATGAAAGTATGAAAATAAATGATTGATAAGGTACAAACCTTAGAACAATTTATAATTTATAAAAAAACTGCTTTAGAAAGACTTATAATTGATAAGCTACAAGCCTTAGAAATATTTACTAATAAAAATGAGAAAAATACTCAGTTACCTGTAGAGAAATATTGAGCAAAACCTATTGCATCATCACATTATGAAACTGAAGAGGAATGGCCCAATGTTATTAGAAAACCCACCTTAATATATCTAATCGCCACAGAAGAATGACCACCAGATGATAGGTACCCCCACGGCTATTCAAAAGTTAAGTGGAGTCCTGTAGAAATTTTAGATTTAAAGAGACTTAAGGAAGCCATCGTATATGATATACATTCACCCATTGTGAGGCAGATGTTAAATTCATGAACCACTAGGAACAGAATTATTCCACGAGACTGGAAATATTTAGTTACAGCAATATTGGAAGCTAGTCCTCTGTCACAAAGAAAAACATGAAGGAGAGACAAAGCTAGGGACATATAACAGCAGGAGAGGGCTAGAGGTATTGAAATTTCCAAAGACAAGCTCCTGGGGAAGAGCAAATATGTTGATTTGCAAAAATAGTTTACATTTGATAACCATACCTCTGTGCAATGTTGTATAGCAGCCTTGAATACTTGGGACACAGTTGAAGCATCAGAAAAGAGGAATAAGTCATTTGCTAAAATTATACAAGACCCCAAAGAAGCCTTCACTCTCTTTTTAGACAGATTGATTTCAGATATAAATAGAATAATATCAGACACAGACCTTAGACAAATATTAATTGAATCTTTGGTGTTTGTTTGTAAATGTTAATTCAGAATACAAAAGGATGATTTGTCCTTTAAAATCAAGATCAGAAGCAATCAATAGATGAATGGATCAGAAATACAGCTGGTATTGGATCTCTCATTTATGATGATGCTTTGATAAGAGAACTAAATTCTAGAAATTTTAAGAAAAATCAAAATGTCAGAAACAATGTCATTTAAAAAGAGATGGTAGGCAAAATCTTCCTACAAACAAACTTTTTTCTAGAGATAATACAAACAGAAGGTCCCAGTCTTCTTGAGTATACAGACCATGTGGTAAAGGCCAGGATTAAGACTAATAACTAGAGATCAACGAGGGTCAGGCAAGGCACCCCTTTGCCATCAGGGAATGCCTTAAGAGGCCTCTTGCAGGTCCCAATGTCAAATTTTGTTCAAACATTCCCTGTCAACAATGTGTTGCTAAAAATCACGCTGCTCTGGGTGTGCTCAAATACGCAACTTCCATCGATGCAACAGAAAGTTAAGGAGAGATAAGAAACCAGTATGTTGGCAAACTGAATGAACACCTTCTTCCTGAGACCTAGGTTTCATGGTATCAGAAGACTCCACGAAAGCTTTCAAAGGAACAAAGCAATCATCATTCCTCCTTAACTATGATGACAATGATTCACAGTAACAACCATCATGGAACACTAAGGTTTCAGAAGTGGCATGTATACATTGGCAATAGCTAATAGGTCTCTAATTGGGCTTAGGATCCATTCAATCAGAGGGAATCCATGCTCGGTACTTCAAAGCTGACTAACAACTCAGAGGAAGCAAAGTGGTGGATCTTACAGAAAAATCTACAAGTTCCATTTCACTAATTGCATCAAATAATTGTCCCTATACCCTACGGTAAGTACATTCATTACTCTTCAGCATCAAAACTTTCCTTAAGGCCATCAGTGACTCGAAGAAAAGGAATAGAGGGATTGGAAGAGCCAGTAGATCTATAAGTTTGCTATGAGAGTGTGTCTTCTATTAATATCAGAATCAGCACTCATGGAGGCTCACCAGCATGGCTGCCCAAAGAGGAGCTGAATAAGGACAGCAGGAATCAATGTGCCAGAAAGGACAGAGGAAACACCATAAGGCCTCAGTCTACACAAAGAAATACATGCTAGTAAGAAAGGCTGAAAGTGGGAAGAAAGATTTTTTCTTCAGGAAATAGCACATCATTCGGTTGTGTAAAACCAAATGATCAGTCTTAGAAACATTATTCATACTGAGTAGGTTATATTTAGAAATATATGTTTCTATCCATATACACATATGCATGAAACAGCAATTAATTTAAGAAGGTGATATGATTGTGAAAGGGGGGCTCTAGAAGGAAGAAATAGAAAAAGAAACGTACACACATTGTCTCAAAAATTAAGTAACCAATCAAGTTTCCCTGCCCTGTGGGAAGTCCAAGGACCACCCACCTCCATCCAGATCTAGTAAGGTGAGCATCCAAACTGCCTAGGCTCCCACAAAGCCAGTACGTGCAGTAGGATCAAAAACCCATTGCCAATGTTCTTGAGTTCTCAGTAGTACTCATTGTCCACTATGTTCAGCGAGTCCGGTTTTATCCCAGGCTTTTTTTCAGACCCAGGCCAGCTGGCCTTGGTGAGTTCCCGATAGAACATCCCCATTGTCTCAGCGTGTGGGTGCCCCCCTCGCGGTCCTGAGTTCCTTGCTCGTGCTCTCTCTCCTTCTGCTCCTCATTTGGATCTTGATATTTCTGTCCGGTGCTCTAATGTGGATCTCTGTCTCTGTCTCCTTTCATCAGGAAAATAAAAATAATTGCAATTGGTAAAAAGAAAAAAAAAATTAAGTAACCAATTAAACAATAGTACAATTAAAATGAAAACAATTACCTTATTTATTAATTGAAAAGAGTATTCTTTAAGAGTCTGTCCAGTAAATTCTTCATTTTACATGTCAACGACTTTTCTAGATACAATAAACTTAGACTTTCTCATGAAAATACAGGCAGCCAATTATAAACAAATAATGCCTCATCAGTCACATTTTAGACATCTGTACAAGGCAAGCAAAGATATTGTAATATAATCAGCCCTTCCACATAGTATGTCTCAAGGAATGAAAAGCTCTTTTAAGCACAATGAGAAATAATGTATGTATATTTGATACAATGATAATTTTGACCACAGTTGTAGTAAATACATAATCATAATTCCATTCTATTTTGATGAAAACATTTAAAACATAAGGATAACTGTTAATATTTTATTGTTTGGAACTTTATCAGGAATTAATATTTGTACAGAAATTGGAGCAGTTTGACTCATACTTCTGCTAAAATACCATTTGAGGCAGAGAAATTAGCTGATGCTTAAAACAGTCACAGAAAAGGAAGAAATGGAAAGAACAGTGTGATTAATATACCTGAGGAATGGGTGGTCACTGATTGAAAAATGCATCATGAATTGTACTTGTCATAAATATCTGAACAAATGAACATTTTACTTTGGTGTTGGGGATAATTCCAGAAAGAGATACTGTGTGTGCAAATTGTAGAAGCACATGGTATTTCCTTAAATTGTGTTTTAACTTTGAAAATATGTGTCCAAAATAAGTAGAGGAAAATCGTAACTAGGGTTTGTGATTTTTTAAGCCCAATTTAACATGAAAAATATTGAGTAAGATTAGTATTTTTAATTTCTACTCAGCTGTCTGAATGAATGGACCTTGACATTTGGGGAGGGGTTAAAATTGCTCTGGGAAATTGCAGAAAAAAAATTCAAATTTACTAAAGTCAGATTGTTCGCAGGATCAGTGTTGATCAGACTTATGTCCGATTTGAAAGATTTATTCCAAAATTTAAAGACATACTTTTCTTAACGTAATCAGATTTGAATAGCAGAAGAACAAATAAATATAATATTTACACTTAAAACAATTTTGGTAGGTGAAAACTGGCTAAGTACATTTGCTTATTGATAACAAATAATATGTTATCAGAAATGAAGTGTTTCCATCATACGCTATCTAACAATATATTTTCTCACTTTTGTATTTCCTGCCATATCTAATTGAATCATGATAGATTGTATTTGACATTTTAGATAAGCTTGCCATGTTTTTCTACTTCGGGTTTAAAATAAAAAGTAGCCACGAGTCTTTTGTTACATAAAACTCCGCAAAGCACCATTTTCCTGACAAGCTCATTAGTCACTGTGGAAAGGAAAAGCTGTATTTCCATACTTGACATCTGAGAGTAAATCAACACTTTCCTAAACACCAGCTGCGCTCGAGTTATAAAGAATAAGATACTGAAATTTATGCTAGAGACTTTAGAAAGTGAATAGATTGGTAAATAAGGCACACATTATTATGTAGACGCATTAAGTTAGAACACACACATTAACTTCTGCAGTAACTACAATTTATTTGAGGCATTAGAAATTTTAATTTTTTTCTACTATTTATGTCAAGTAAACTCAAAAACTCTATTGTATATATTTTATATCAAATTTCAAATTATGTCAAATTAAATATTTGGTTAAAACATCAAAAATCTAATATCCATTAGAATTTTTAAAAATCAGAAAATTTAAACTGGTGTATAATTTTTATCACACTGCCAGAAGGAATATATATACATACATACATACATACATATATATATATATATATATATATAATTGCCAGATATTAACTGGTGAAGTTAAGGAAAGGTGGTGTTTATGTTTGCAAAACTTTTCTTTGGAAAGTCTGTTAGGAGCATTGGATTCAGTTTTACATCTTCTGATATGGGAACCAAGTCAAGACAAGCAGGCTGCAGGCACACATTATTCCCTCAGCTGAGCCAATCCATGCAAGTAATTCGCTTATTTGGTCTATTTCTGGAACTTCATTTAGAGATGTACCTCATGGAGTGAAACATCTTTTTCCCCAAATTAAGGCACTGTCTAAACAAAACAAAACTATTTAAGGCTAAAGAACGCAATAAGCTTGGAAACATGTCGCTTCCAGAATAAACGGTTCAGTGATGTGTCACATTGGTATGAGGATGTGACACCCCTGAGAAGATGACCCTTGTGCAAATAAAGAAAACGTGACTTTTCATTCTAGCTTGGGTATTCTGAAAGAAAAGAAAGACTTTTTTTTTGCTGTAATTATATGTATAAAAATACTTGTGTTTATGTGTAATATAATATTTAGAATATGGATGCTAATAAAGATTATATAGAGACATATGATATGCCTATATTATATATAATGTTTAGATATAGATACTTGTCAAGATTTACAAAATGTTATTGTGAAGCATGATTAATAAAAATTCAGTTACAGAATTTGGGTTCAACCTGAAGGTCAGAAAAGCAAAACAGTCAGTCACTGGCTCTTACCTCAATCTCTGCCCAAAATGGCAATCCTGCCTCTAGGAATCTCAGAATGAGACTTGAGTCTGAGAGCTGTTTCCTCCTATTTATGGTTCTGGAATGAAGGGCCTGCACCACTACTACCTGGTTTAAATGGCAAGCTAGTGATGAAGGGACCTAGTATCTTTCAAATGCTAAGGAAACAGCTTATCACTGAGATAAATGCCCAAAATGTTAGTAGGGATTATATAGAGGGAGTCACATGAATATCTGTAGGGAGCACTTAACTCACTGGGTTCAGCCAATCCTAGTCTGAAAAAAATTCATATTGTCTTGTCAATATAAATAATATAGTTTGTCAATCATTTAACTAAAATTTTCATTATTCTTAAATATGTAATTATATTATCTGTAATATATATTTGTAAATATTTTGTTACATTTTATATTATGAACTTTTTGTCTAGCCTACTCTCTAGAATATTAAACACACACATATATAGTATAATTGCATATTAATTCATGTAAAAACAAATATACAACTTAACCAATCATGTAAACTATAGAATTTTTGTATATATTATATGATACTGCCTTATTATTCACCAAGATTATATATAATATACAACTGACCTTAAAAATATTTAATTAAGGTCTTTAGGAATGAATTAATAGTACAATAAAATCAAATAAATGATTAAATATTTTAATAAATATTCTAAAGCAAATGAACAAATTCTCTGAAACATATAATGGATAAAAGTTTACTTTTAACATTGTTATTAAATATAATCAACCAAATGAAGATTTTGCTACCTGTTCATTTCTTTCTTGATATCTGTGATTTTTATCCTTTATGATATTTTCTCTTAGGATTGGGGAGATTTAAACTGGATATGGCTAGTCATTCTAATTTCCTTTCTGGGCCTAATATTTGGCTTTTAACATTGCTAAAGAATTATGAAACGAAGAAAGTTAATCTGAATTTAAATATATTGAAATATAAATTCAATAAAACTCAGTATTCTGGGTTTATGTAGCTTTATTTATGAACTTTCTTGTTATTTAATAATAATTAAATTAAAAATACTTATGTTTTATCTTATAATGATGCTAGTAATTGTTCTTTAGTCTATAAAATTGTGTTTGAAATGAAAGGTTTTGCAGTAATGCCTGGCATGTATATTCATAACAAAACATGTCAACAGAAGTTCTCTGTCTGGCACATTCCTTTCCTGTACTAAAAGTGCACTTCATTATGAATGGATGTTTGTTGGATCAAGTTCAGGACTGAGCTGTTTTCAAAAAATTATCTCTATTTTGGCCAGCATCCCAGGGGTATTGGCATACTCTAATGGCATTCCTATAAAGGATCTCTCCATATTTCTTTGTGATCAACAACTCAGGAATCTATTTAAATGTCTTCAATATTACTGTTATCCTTTATCTTATGGAAAGAAAGTTTACTACATTTCCCTTCATGTATCCTTTCTTTTCAACTTTAATAGACTGTTACAGACATCTTCAAGTCTATCACTTATAAATATTTTCTATCATTCATAACGTATTTTAGTGAACAAATTTATATAAATTATTTTTCAAAAATGCAAATTTAATTTTGAATGTGTGTTGAGATCATTATTCCTTACTACGATTTTGTTAAGTCACATATAATGACTTGCTATTGAATGATTGCTTGGAGTTTAGGCTTTCTCAACAAAGTTATAGTTGTTGTGTTAAAAAGTATTTTAAGTGTAGAACACCAAAAAAACAAATGTCCATCAAACATTATAGCCTGATTCACATTCTTCAAACTACGCAACTTTACAGAAGATCCTGTTATAAGTTCCTGTAACTAATAGAAGGAGCCAACCCCAGACTGTGGAAGACTGCTCAACTTTTAAGTCATGTAAAGTTACCTTGATAAAAAAAAAATAAGCTTTTGGAATCTGCCAATTGGATTTTTAAAGTTTTAGCTAAGATATCGTCATTTTCACTTTTAAAAATCCATCAGATCTGGAACATATTGTTCTATTTTAGTGACACAAAATATATTACATTGTCTAAAACTTCACAGATATTTTCTGTTCATATTTTTAAAGAAATGAATTCTCATACCCAATCTCTTGTTTTTAAATGGAGATGTACTCATCTACATAATTTGATTTACATTTTCTTCATAGGACAAAGTTATAGAATATTTCAAAATCAGGCTTCATTCTTCCTTTGTCACTTTTGTTCTGTGTATTGGACTAACTGATGTCCATAGTTATAGAATAAATACATCAACAACTTTAACAGAAGCAAAGCTGAATTTAACTTACAACAGTGAGAGGCAACCCAAGAATATCACATCATGGTCAGCATTCTTAAACAAGTTTTTTCCAACATTCAAATTCAAAAGTCATGTAGGACTGAGGATTGCAGCCTTTGAGTTTTAAGAATTCAATAATAAGCAAACAAACAATGCCCTACTTTGCCATTAAAAATTAGTCTTAAATCATTGATTTGTCTTAGATTAAACTTACAGAACAGTCTTTTCAACAGAAGAAATTATGTGCATTTGCCCTTTTTTTTTCTGGTGTTGTGAAGTAAATGATTTCCAGAACAGAGAGGTCCTGACAGGATTTTACTAAAAACTCTATTTGTACAACTAAATGTGACCTTGTATATTATAGACACCCACCCCTCAAGAAAAGGACACCATTGCTTTAATTTTGTTTCCATTCTTCACAGAGATGGATGTGAGAATTCTCTTCAGAAATTAACATAGAGGTTTTTCAAAAGAGACTACAAAAGTAGTTTTCATATGGTCTAGGAATTTCACTTTTTGGATAGTCACTTTTTGATAGTTTTTTTTTTTTTTTAGAGAGGAACTTGGAGGATTTAAGAGATGGAAAACAATGATCAAAATTACTATATAAAACATATTTTAATAACATAAAAGGAATGGGCAGAGCCAGCCACCAAACCCAATAAACCAGGCTAAGGAACAGACTACCTTGACCAGAAGTGCTGTCTCGTATACTGCTCATGGTGAACCCTATGCTCTTTAAAGGTAGTTACTCCTTTTTTCAAATTGTGTCTGGCTGCTACATAGCTGCTCCAAAAAGATTCTGGAGACTTCCAAGAAAACAAACACACTTGCCTCCTGCAGTTCTCAAAAGACTGGGCTGATACTGTACATAAAATGACTTTCTCAACTATTAAAGTTGAAGGTGTCACGCAGTGGTTATAACACACAAACACACATTAAACAAACAAACAAATGCCTGCTGTGGGATAATGCTCTTGTACACTGTAATGATCTGTCACTTGTATTGCTTTAATAATATGCTAATTTGGCAGTAGCCAGGTAGGAAGTTCAGGTGGGACAACCGGACTAGAAGAATTCTGAAAAAAAAAAAAAAAGGCAGAGATGTAATCATCCAGAAGCAGAGTAAGCAAGATGAGAATGCCTTACTGAGAAAAGGTACCAAGTCACAAGGCTAAGCATAGAGAAAAATTATGGGTTCATTAAAGTTGTAAGAGCTAGTTATCAACAAATGGTACCCAAATATTTGGCAAGAATTTCTACCTAAATCCTGAGAAAGCTTAAAAAATTTCTAGACAAATAAGAGCAGAGTCAATTGCAGTTTCCTGGTAACTGTCTTTGCTTCAGTAGATTCTGTTTGTTGGCACCAAGTAGAGGCATAGCCCCTTTAAGGGAGACTTCCTTACAATGTTAGCAGCAAAACCTTGCAGCTCATTTTAAAGGATGGACTACCAAACTCTAAAATTGTGTTTTTGAGCAGCCAGAATCAGGTTTCTTGGTTGTGGCTTGGACCTATAATCTCCACAGAGATGTGACAAGAAATTTGGCTCCTTGTTGTAAATCCACCATGAAGTTAGACTCTCAAAAACAAAACAAAACAAAACAAAACAAAACAACAACAAAAAAAAGGGCAGAGCAAGCCACCATACCTGTAGCTTTAATTTTAGCCTCATTGGTTAGCAGATCAAAGACTCATATGATCAGAAAAAGATATAGTTATAGAGTAAAGAGAGATTCGGAAAAAAAAATCATGTAAATTGTTTACAGTATATTTAAAAATAGAGTAGTTGGTTGTGGTGGTAAATGTGTCTAATCTCAGCATTTAGGAGACAGAGGCAGGCAGATTTCTGTGAGTTCTGGGCCAATCTGCTCTACAGAGTGAGTTTCAGGACAGTCAAAGATATGCAAAGAAACCCAGTCTCAAAAAAACAAAAATTAAAAACTAAAAATAAAATAGATTTTTAAAAAGCTATATAAAGATGGAAAATACACAGACAATCTGGATACTGTAAGTTATTGTGTTATATTTGAATTGTTTGACTGCTGAGGAAAAAGGAACAGCTTTTAAACAACATTTGAATACAAATGCTTCTGAATTAAACCAACCTATATATTTTGAAAATGACTTGAGTTCAAGTAAATAAATAAGCTTTTGAAAAAAAAAGTTTCTGTTTTTATTTCCACAAGAGAAGAGAGGCTAGGGATTCATTCTGGGTTAATAAAAATGAGGTTTGATGGAGGAAGACCCTCTTAAAAATATTCAATAGGAGCAGATGGCCCAGAAGATCCAAAATTTTAAAGGGATTCTGTTGAAGTTTCCTCTTAGCTCTACATCCAGAACAGGTTTAATACTACTTGATGAGGTGATCCAACTTCAAAGAATACTCCAGAGAGGACTTGACTATAAACATCAATTTTCTTTGGCTTCCCATAAGATTATTAGGACCCCCAACCAGCATAAAGTAGCATAGAAAACTATACCCACATCCCCAAAATATGGATTATGGATGTTTGTTTTTGTTTAGTGTGTTGGTTACAAGTTGCTATGGATAATGGTCAGGAAAAAAAAAAGCAAAACAAAGGAGAATAGATTTCGGGTTTGTTTTGAAAAGGAAGAAAGGGGAGGTGCTGTGGGATAAATACTCTTGTACGCTGTAATGATTTGTTCTTCATACAGGTTTAATAAAAAGTTTATTTGGTTAGTATCCAGAAGAAAAATACAAGTGGGACCACCAGACAAGAAGATTTTGAGAAGAAGAAAGGCAGAATCGCAGTCATCTTCTAGAATCAGAGCAAGCAAGACAGAAATGCCCTACTGAGAAAAGGTACTAAGCCATATGAATGAACCTAGATGAGAATTATGGATCATAGAGAAGCTAAATAAGAAGGTGAACCCAAAGAAAAAACATATAGTCATCCTCCTGGATATTAACTTTCATCAAGCGATGAAAGGAGACAGAGACAGAGTGCTACATTGGATCACCAGACTACAACCCCAAGGTCCAAATCAGGAGCAGAAGGAGAGAGAGCACGAGCAAGGAACTCAGGACCGCAAGGGATGCACCCACACACTGAGACACTGTGTTCTTTCGGGAACTCATCAAGGCCAGCTGGACTGGGTCTGAAAAAGCCTGGGATAAAATCGGACTCGCTGAACATAGTGGACAATGAGGACTGCTGAGAAGTCAAGAACAATGGCAATGGGTTTTGATCCTACTGCATGTATTGGCTTTGTGGGAGCCTAGGTTGTTTGGATGCTCACCTTACTAGACCTGGAAGGAGGCAGGAGGTCCTTGGACTTCCCACAGGGCAGGGAACCGGGTCTGCTCTTTGGGCTGATGAGAGAGGGGGAGTTGTTTGGGGAAGGGGGAAGGATATGGGAGTCGGTGGCGGGAAAGAGACAGAAATCTTTAATAAATAAATAAATTAAAAAAAGAATTATGGATTAATTTAAGTTGTAAGAGACAGTCATAAGCATGAGCAATATGTCAATCAGTTTATAATTAGCATAATTCTCTGTGTGTTTATATGGGACTGAATGGCTGTGAGACTTGGTGGTACAGAAACTTACATTTACAAGTAAATAAATATTTTTAAAAGTAACTTATATTATTCATTTATAGTCTGTCAGGATCTTGACAAGATATATTGGGTAAAGATCATTGTGTCTATGAGTGTTGGCATGCAAGATAAATCTTGCCTGCACAAAGACTCACTCACCTTATCTCCTCTTTCCAATCCCACTTCTAATTTTTATCAGAGATACTGATTTTTCATTAGCTGTTTGTGTCTTAGAATTAAGAATACTGATAAAGATCTTGTTACTTCTATCAAAACAAAGTTCTTAAGAGTAGGTAAGAAGACACAGTGATAGAGTATATGAGTGCTTGTTTTAAATCATTACCTCTCTCTCTCTCTCTCTCTCTCTCTCTCTCTCTCTCTCTCTCTCTCTCTCTCTCTCTCTCTTTTTTTTTTTTTTTTTTTTTTTTTTTTTTTTGTCTTTCTCCATTTCATTTTCTTTCCTTCTTTTTCTCTTCTCCTCTGTACAAACATATACCAAAACCCTGTAATCAGTAATAATATAATTTAGGTAGNGCCTTTCTCCATTTCATTTTCTTTCCTTCTTTTTCTCTTCTCCTCTGTACAAACATATACCAAAACCCTGTAATCAGTAATAATATAATTTAGGTAGAGTCATCAACACCTCAAAATTAATCATGTTATCCTGCTTTAAGTTTTCATTCATTTTCTTCAGTTTTGTTCTGCACAGCCACCATCATGTGTTTGTATTGATGAAGATTAGTTTTCAATACTAGTCTCCAGCAGTTTGAATATGTTCACTCTCAGCCTGTAGTATCAGAGGATATCGTGTTTCTTCTGCTCATTTGTTTCGCTCTACAAGCCTCCTCTTAAATTCCACCAGAGAGTTTGGTACTTATTCAGAAGTGCAGGGATTGCATGTGGAATCCCCATCAAAAGTCTTACTCTAGATGATAAACACTCAAAAAATGTCAGGTAATCTGCTCTTCTGCAGGTTGCCTTTTAAATGCAATAAACAGAATGTAACAGAAGATCTAAATATATAAATATAATTTTTTAACTTTTCAGTTAATAAAAACATTGCATGATAGAACAAGGTAAAATGTATCCCAATACCATATAACCATTATTAATACCATAATTGTTAAAAATGTTGAGTAACACAGTAGTCATGAAAAGAGAGATTAGACACATAAGAAAACGTTAATTTTTTATTATCAAATGTTCTACATAAGGTACTTCTTAAAATAAACTAGGTAAAATATGTCCTCATACATTTATCACTTTATAAAAAGAATTTTTTGCTTAAGAATTTTTATGTATATGTGTATGTAGATATATGTATGTATATACATATATGTATATATAATGTGCTTTTTATTAGCTTTCTTTCCTGTTTTGTTTCCTTCCATTTCTCATAAATTTATTTGTCTTCCTCTTTCAAATAAACCGATGGAAAATATTTTTATTAACAAGCGACATTTTTAAGTTCTCTATATTGTCTCTACATTTTTATTGTTGTTTGTTTTTGATAATGTAAGTACATTACAAACTATCTTTCTTCATTTTCAACTCTTCGAATCCTGTCATGTATCCTTGCCTCTTTTTCAAATCCCTGACCTATTTGCTCTTAATTGTTATTGCATATAAATTTGCATTTAAATATTCATACATATTTCTAAATAATCCACACTCATGCCTATAATGGTCCACCTGAAAGTGATTCCTTATGTATTGTACAAAAGAATCTTGCCTTTGTAGTTTATCCACAAAAATAATCATACATAATTTTTATTTGATCCCATAACAGCTTATTGAAAAAAAATAAACTCTAAAGATCTATGGATAGTATGACATATTGATTTTTCTCCCTAAATTATGAAGGTAATTAGAAATAATATTAAAATACATTTAAAATATATTTTGTTAATCTTTGGTAAAATAATATCACCTTAATTAATTGGTATTACTTTGTATGAGAACAAAATAAAAATAAACTTTTTGCTCCATGATCCTGTTCTTCCTTCTGTAGCACGATATTTTTTGGATGAGTTCCGCACACTGTTATTCGCTTCCCTGTATTTGCTCACTAGCAGTTAGGGATTCTTTGATCTCCAAGGTTGCTGTTGTATAATTGATCAAAGCTTTGAACCTGAGGAAGAGCATTAAGAGCTTGGATTCTGAAATGTCAGTCCATCCCTCTGTCTTTGAGCGTGCATGTTTGTGGACAGATAATTAAATTTATTTTAAAAAGAAGGAAACATTTGTTCAATTCAATATCATTAGAACACAACATAAAGAGGTTTCAATAGCTGATTGCAGGGGACAGTTTAGACATCCGTTTGGACACCTTAAAATACAGACTTAATGGACTTTCTTCACAATAACTATGTCATTAATTTTGTTCTTCTATTATGAAAATGAATAACAGCCAAACCTGATATATTGACATCAATCTACTAGTATAACATGAAGTCAAACTTCTTGAGGTTTTTAGGAGTTTGAACATTACGAATCATGCATATTTCATGGCAGAAGAACTCTGACAGAGGTCATTCTAAGTCCCCAGAATTTCGATGCAGCTTCTGCTTTCTACCTGCTGACAATGGTTCTGAAAGGGACAGAAAGAACTCGTGAAGCATGTGTCATCCAGGCTGCAAACACTGACTTCTAAAGAGTATGTGTGAGGACCTAGCAGTGAAAGTGAATATTGAAGAGAGTGATCTATTGCTCATGATACTGCCAAGACAACATTGATTTGATTGTCTCAACCGAGCTTAATTAAATTGTGGTATAAGGTGTTCCTGGAAGCACTGCAGTGGAAGTGAACTCTGCTGTCATGTAACTGGGAATGGTGACCCAGTTGGGTAGGACAGAAATGCAATTGCTTTTTGTAAAAAGCTTTGTTTTGACTGCAAAAATATTTGAGCCTCATTTAAGGGAAAATAAACTCACTGAGACTATAAACTGTATATTTCTAGAGGCCAGATGTAAGAATACTGATTATTTTTCTTGTGAGTGGACACATGGTCCAAACTTCTGACAGTCATTTTGTAGGAATGAATACCACTGTTACTTGTGTGGAGAATCCACGTCTGCTATCTCACACACTCCTTCTGGTAAGGCTTTGGTGTAGGTCACTCCCAGAACTCCTGTTATTCATCTTTCTTCTTTGCTCCTTTCTCCTCTTCCCCCGTCTGCTTTTCTGTTTCCTCTCACATCTGTGCTTGCACCTCCCTGGCTTTCCTTCTGAGAGCTGTTAATGATCTGGTAGTCCTCAAGGAGTGTGTGCCCCGTCTGCTTTGCCACTCTCTTCACCATGGCTTTGATGCCGATGCTGCCAATATAATAGGCAGTGAGGTCAACGCTGATAGCAGAGTCCCCCACTTTGTGTGTAGCTTCTCCTGCATTGTGCCCATACTTGTATCTGACCGTTTGTACAGTTTCTGCAGACACATTGCTGACGATGCACTTAGCCACACACTCCAAGTCCTGTCAGACAGATGAAAATCCTTGAACACTACTCTCTGCCACGACCATGGCACCATCCAGAGTGGACTTCACATCATTGTCTCTCTTAAGAGATTCTGGAACTAGTGTGCTTCCATGCTACTTGACACACGGAATGAGCTTTTTGCCAAGGCAATTTGCTACAGTGCAGACGCCATCAACCAGGAACTGGCCGACTTTTGCTGCTCCTCCTGCCTGCTTCCCTATGTAGAGGCCCCTGGTGACAACTGGACTCACTTCCACAGGTTTTTTTTTTTTTTTTTTTCTAGTTGAATGCTCACTCAGAGTTTAGAAGCTCATTTTTGGATTGCTTTGCTAGGAAATTCAGCACCTTTGACTAAACCCTGGCTCGCCCAGGAACCACCTGACAGAATGTTGTGGGCCACTTTCTAGCTCCATTCAGGTAGTTCTTTCGATTTTTATTCTGAACTTGGCTCACAGGGCACAATCTGATTCAAATTAACTTTTTTTCACTTGAAGTATTTTTAGTCTTTTTCCCACGCTTTCCTTTATGGCGTGTATCCTTGCTGCCTTGGTCTACTGAAGAATCTGAAGAACCCTACTGCCTGATATCGGTGCCAGAAGCTTCCTTCCGCGGCTCAGAGGGGTGTCTTGCTCTCCCAGGGATCTGGAATTCATCTTCTCCTTCTGCTCTATTCCAGTTTGCCTGGAGCCGAAGATCAGACATCTGCCTCAACAGATCCTCCAACAGCTCTGTCATCTTCTGGCAGCTCAGATGACAGAACGACTCCTACGAAGCACCCTGCGGCTTGTAATGGTGTCTGGAAACATGTGAGCTCCCGCGGTGCACTTCAGAACTGACGACCTATCAGGAACTTAGATGTACAACCAGTCACACACCTGGAGAAACCCAGGAGGACTGTTCAGAACCGTATCCAGAGAATTATGCAAGAATTTCACGATGCGCAGGTACCCAGGGTGTGATGGAGCTCTAACCTCTCCCGCAGGGTTTACAAAAATCATCTGCATTCTGTTTGGTATCAAAATCAGCTCGTCTGCATTGAGCCCCAAGGTCTCTAGAGGGGGAGACTGGGAAAAGTTCCAATAGAAGTCTTCTTGCACTGACTAGAATTCCCCGGAGTTTGTTCCATAGGAAACTGTGTAGTGACCCTCAGCAGCCTGGGGGTTGTAGGCTGGGGTGCTTCAGCAGGACAGCTGGGCGAAGGTAAGGGCCCAGCAGAAGGTGCAGCACCTGGCCTGGCACCTGTAGTACCTGCCCCAGAGATGCTCCCTCCCATCTACTTCAACAAACTGGGGGAGCTGAACTAACGGAATCTGTCTCTGGGGACTTCTTGCAGGTATCTTTCGGAGGGAACTCTGGGTATCATTGGGCACATCCTGAAGGTCATTCCGTAGAGATGTGACAAAGCCCTTGTCTAAGATCTCTAGCCTGGTGCAGACATTCTGAAATATTTCTTTCATCTTCTGTTGCATATGTCTGGCAGACTCCCATGCAGGGCCTAGGGACCCCGGCTCTTCTTCCACGCACTGATGCCCCTAAGCAGGTGTCCTATTCCTTGCTTATAGTAGTAGTTCTTTGCGTCTTCTGCTCTAGCTCATCCGTGTTCAGTCAGCCCTTTATCCGTGTTCAGTCAGCCCTTTACTGATAAACAAATAGGCCTTCTCGTATGCTTCTTTGATGATCTTAATTTCAGCAGGTTCTCCATTTTCCAGCTCTCACTCCATATTTTACAGAATAAATACAAGTCTTGCCGTAGCTTCCTTGTCCAGGAGGATTACACTGCGGTCCACAAAATTAATTTTTATTTTCCAGGAACCACTTCCAGAAGGCTCAAGGGATGCCAGCGGTCTCCTCCGAGCCTAGAGCCCACTTAGAGCATGCAAGCACAGGCCTGACACCCTCCGGCCCCAGCCAGGCCCTGCAATAGCTTTTTATTTCCTTTTGTTCAACGATTGCCTTAACATTACCCTGTATATCAATGAATTCTACTCAACTAAGTTCTCAGCAGAATTCTGGATTAAATCAATATTTTCAAGGTACAAAGAACCAATTACTAAGCTACAACAGGGTTTAATACAAAAATAATTTTTGGCGAAAGTATATTAATTTCCCTATTCATATAGATATCAAAAGAAAATAGAGTAAATGTTCTCTTTTAATGGGAAATATATTGACATGAGAAATCATTACAATTTCTCTCAGAAAATAATACTCTATTTCCTACTCTTTACTTCCAGGGATCATGCTAAAGTACCATATATATATGATAAACTGGATAATTTAGTTTGACCCATTGAAAGGAGAACTTTTTTTTTTTTATAAAACACGCCACTTTTAGAAGAAGAAACTTTAAAACTTAGCTTTGTTCTTTTCTAGGAGGTCCTTCTGTCTATATGTTGCTTTTATTGGTTAATGAATAAAGAAACTGGCTTGGCCTATAGCATGGGAGGAGAAAGACTGAGTTAGAAAGAAGCCATGGAGGCACCAGAGACAGATGCTGGGAGCTTTGCCTGGTAAGCCACATCCAGGTGGCGCTATACAGATTAATAGAAATGGGTTAAGTTAATAAGAGATAGCCAATAAGAAGCTAGAAATAGGTACAGTAGGATCAAAAACCCATTGCCATTGTTCTTGAGGTTTCAGTAGTCCTCATTGTCCACTATGTTCAGCGAGACCGGTTTTAACCCTGGCTTTTTCAGACCCAGGCCAGCTGGTCTTGGTGAGTTCCCGATAGAACATCCTCTTTGTCTCAGTGTTTGGGTGCACCCCTCGCGGTCCTGAGTTCCTTGCTCGTGCTCTCTCTCCTTCTGCTCCTGATTTGGACCTTGAGATTTCAGTCCGGTGCTCCATTGTGGGTCTCTGTCTCTGTCTCCTTTCATCGCCTGATGAAGGTTAATATTCGTGGGAGACTAGGCAGTTTCGTGGATGCTCACCTTACTAGACCTGGATGGAGGTGGATGGTCCTTGGTCTTCCCACAGGGCAGGGAACCCTGATTGCTCTTTGGGATGACAAGGGAGGGGGACTTGATTGGGGGTGGGGGAGGGAAAGGGGAGGCGGAGGTGGGGAAGAGACAGAAATCTTTAATAAATAAATAAATTTTAAAAAAAAAAGAAAAAAAGAAGCTAGAAATAATGGAACAAACAGTGATTTAATTAATACAGTTTCTTTGTGAATATTTTGGGTCTAAGCTAGCCAGGCGATTGGGAATTAACAAGAGGGCCTCCTCCAACATTGATCATTAGGAGCTTTTGAAGGATAAATAAAAGTAATATATTGTAAAGTGGGACAAACTCAGGTTTCATTTCCAAAAAAAAAAAAAAAGTTTTTTTTTGAATACACATTTTTGAACTGATATTTTCTCTGTGATGTTCTCTCTTTCTCTGTTCCCCTTCCCTCTCTCTTTCTCTCTTGCTATTCCCCTTTCTCTCCCTAGGAGTCAATCTATTCAGCGTTTCCATAATTTATTATTTTCCATCACAATGGATTTCACTTACTTTCTATAGTATTTGTTGTGGCTCAAGAAGAGTTTAGAAATATAAACACAATCTAAATAATAATTAGGTACTATTTTGAATGCCATTTAATTCATTTACAGAACAATTTGGATGTCAACATTCATTATGTCTTCTTATTCAAGGGTGACACCTTGTTATTCTCCAATGTAAAGATCCTTTATGAAACCAAAACGAATCTCTAACATGCGAATAGCTAACTCCTTCTACATATTTTCTAAACCTTTTCAGTAACTCCTATCACATTGATGATGCATGTGGCAGAGGAATTTCTAAAAAAATATATATATTGGTTATAAAGATATGTTATTTCAGTGATTTACACATCGCACTGCATGGTAAGCAGTACTTCTAATGACCAATTTCATGTATCCTACCTTTTGTATTGATAGAAAAAAAGGTTTTCTATTTCTCTGTCTTTGAAACATTTATTATCTATAATTGGGAGACAAATTTACCTTTCCAGTCTTGCATTTTATAACTCCTTATCATTTCTCAGCTTTAACAACACTTGTTTAAAATAGTTTTTGATGAATATGCATAGAATTATGGTACAGTTTTATTTTAACTTTGTTGTGATTTGCCTTTAGGTAAAATGTGAAGGAGGCATGGAAGCCGCAGGATATTGTTTTTCTCTCAACACACAAAGACATACACTCTTCAACCTGTGCATATATGTAACCTTGTATAACCATAAACCATTAGGATTAATGAACAAATGAAAATGATAATTCTGTGGGTGTATTCCATTTTATAAATATATATTTTATAAGATAACCTTTGAAGGTGTTTATATGAAGAAAAATAGTGTAATTAAAATTCACATGTACAAAAGTTACAAAATTAGAATAATAAAGGATTTTATTTTATATCTGTGTGAATCTATATACATTATTTACTGTATATAAAACATTTTATTAAAATATACATATTATTAAATATGAAACTCTAAAACTATTATTATCAAGAAATTAATTTTTTGAGATTGCATTCAAATCTTTAGCTCATCGTTGTTTATATTGTATGGCAACAGGTGGAATCCCATATTTTTTAAAGAAATGGTTTGGCAAAGGTAAGGGTTCAATCCAATTCGTTGACATTTTGCATTATCACTAAACAAGCTGTCATTTTTGTAGTTCCTTTTGCCTATATAGCATACAGTTGTATTGAGTATCTTGGGTTTGTGTGTTTTTGACCTGACAATAATTTATTTACTTTTTTCTTTTTTTTTTTTTTGAGACATGTGAAGGTTGAATTTGCCTACCTTATATAGCTAGACATGAATAGAATAAAAAAAAAAAAGAAAACATGGCATTTTGTAAGGTTTTATCCCATTAAATGTCTCAGTTTCTCCTGTTGTTTTAAACTGGGCATCACTTACTAAGCACAAGTTCTCTAAGCAAGCATGCCAAAGTATTCTGTGTGTGCCAATCACAGTGGTGAGCACTCAGGATACAAAGTCAAATAAAATGCCTACCCCTCTTGAGAAGACAAAATTGCTACAGATATAAATAAAAGAAGTCAATGGCTAGATTTCAGTGAAGTATGTGACTGGTTGTTGAATGTGACAACTGAGAAAATTATTTACCTCATTTTTTCTACTCTGATAGTTAAAGTTTTCCTAAAAATCATCAAAGAAATGGCTTTCCATGATATTTTTAACTCTGGCTGAAGTAAACATTAAACCCCACCTGTCCCATGACAACTGATTTTAAGCTAGAGTAGTGGGTCACTTGGGGAAACAGAGTGATAAGTGTTGATAGGAACGAAGAATGTGAAGATTCCATTTCCCAACATAGAAAACTAGACAGGGGACAGAAGTGCAGAGGAACAACACAGCAAGGATGTCCAAAGCAGGGGAGGATTGCACATTTGAAATCTCTAGATACATATGCCAGTTACTCTGGCTTAGATATCTTGTTGTTCTTTGAGCTTGAATGAGAATATTCATTACTGTAGGGGCAAAGAGAATAGGATCCTGTTTATGCATATAGCTGAAGAACTATTTACACAATTTTCTAGCTGGTGCTGGAAAGAGCTGTGACCCTTCTTAGCAGCTGTATGAGGGTCTTTATTAGTTCATCGTCCAGCTAGTAGCTCATCAATCTCTGGGGTGAGCAAATTTGACATTAACAGAGGTGGGTTGCCAGCCATCCACTGTCCAAAGAGAAACCTTGTGTTGTCAGTGTTCCTCTATAATAAAAGCAATTATTTCCCTCTAGAGCGCAAAGTGTCTGATGGACTAAGACAAAGAGTAAAAACTTATGTATCTCAGTCTAAAGACAGGAAAGAAAAGAGAAAATGAGTCTCTTCTAGTTTTTTAAATGGTAAATCCAGAATAGACATCTTTCTTGATGTGTGATAATTGGACCGCACAAGGCTGTAAATAAATTTCTATTAGTATAACTTTGACAACTTTCTAATATAAGATAAGCAAACATAACAAAGTTCAGAAATAAAGGAAGATTTGGAATCTTTATTTCAAAACTAAATGAAAAAAATTACTTTGATTCATCACCTTCTAAAGTAGGTATTGTTGGACTCTGGTCATGGTGACTCATGTTTGTGAGCTCAGTACATGGGCGGCTGTGGGAGACAGCTTCAACCTCAGATTAGTGTGTTCTAGAGCAACTCAACAAAAAGCAGATATTTAAAAAAAATAAAACAACAAAAAGTGGATGTCATTAATCAGAAGATAGATTTTCTTTGCTACTAAGTTCAATTTTGACAATAAAGTTTTAGAGACAGTTCATTTTCAATGAAAATATTTTCCAATAAGAGATACTTAGAAATCCATTTGTGAGTAGCTGGGCAGAGGTGGTACATGCCCTAAATCCCAGCATTCAGGAGACAGAGGCAGGCAGATCTCTGTGTGTTTGATGCTGGCTTGGTCTACAAGAGCTAGTTCTAGGACAGTCTTCAAAACTATAGAGAGATCCTGAGAGACCCTGTCTTGATGAAAACCAAACAAAAGAAAGGAAGAAAGAAAGAAAGAAAGAAAGAAAGAAAGAAAGAAAGAAAGAAAGAAAGAAAGAAAAAAGTCCATTAGAGAGTCAAAGAAAATTCCATTAAATCTTCATCATCAATTCAGATTTTACTAATTTTGTTTCCTTCTCAGATGATGTACAGTCTTAAACATCAAAATAAAAATTTTCATGTGGACACAAATGAACTTAAGAACCACACCAAGTAAGAGTTAGTAAACTGCATCATAAGTAGAGAATTTTTCTATAATACCCCATATTTTCCTTAACAGCGATTCCTTCAAAAACTTTTAAATCTATTATATGAATGAGGAAGAAAGCAAACATACAAATTCTCTGCATCCAAACAATTCATAAGGTCTGAAGTTTTCTCTCTAGCTTTCCTTTTGTTTATTTGGATTAATACTGACCTGGTATATTTGATATTTGATTTTATTCAAAAATTCATTTGCATATGAATTTTAAATGATGGCCTTAATGATGAGTTCATAATTTATTGCTTTCTCACTATGTACATAACCATAATAGACAACATGTGATTTTATCTTCCAAATATCCACAAAATCCTGTAAGGCATTTATCCCCCTTTAATTTTAGAGAGCATTGAGATTCTTGCAACCTAGGACTCAAGTTACCCTTATGGCAATAAGTGATCATCTAAGCATGCCAAGTTTCACTTCCAGAGAAAGAACTTCATGTTATTATGCACAAAATTCCCCTGGGTGATTGGTGACCTTGACAAAACAGATACTAATAAGTCCATTTTGGATGAAGAAATCAAGGAGAAGTTTAAATTTTCTCTTTTAACAATGTAGGAACTCAGGACCGCGAGGGGTGCACCCACATACTGAGACAATGGGGATGTTCTTTCGGGAACTCACCAAGGCCAGCTGGACTGGTTCTGAAAAAGCATGGGATAAAATCGGACTCGCTGAACATAGCAGACAATGTGGACTGCTAAGAAGTCAAGAACAATGGCACTGGGTTTTGATCCTACTGCACACACTGGCTTTGTGGGAGCCTAGGCTGTTTGGATGTTCACCTTCCTAGACCTGGATGGAGGGGGGAGAACCTTGGACTCCCCACAGGGCAGGGAACCCTGACTGCTTTTCAGGCTGATGAGAGAGGGCTAGTTGAGTGGGGGAGGGGGAAGGATATGGGAGTTGGCGGCAGGAAGGAGACAGAAATCTTTAATAAATAATTAAATAATAAAAAGTCCAATTAACTTAAAAAAAAAGCAAGGTATTGACTGAGATTTAAATTGTTTCATGATTATATAAATATATATCCTTGCTACATGCACTTATATATATAACAAACAATAAATAAATTTCGATAAATATATTTAATATTCAGTAAATATTGAATATATTGAATATTCAATAAATATTTTGCAGTCAAATTTTTATCAAACTATACAAAATTTCTTTCCTTTTATTTTTCTCCTTTTCTTACTATGTTACTAAAGGAACAAGAATCTTTTGTGTAGCTTTGTTCAAACACAGCTGGTTCATTTAAAACTTGTAATTAGTGGTATCCTTTATAACTGTGGGACAGCCAGCATGATCACAATTCTACTCTTCTAACACACAGCATTCTAAGCTATTATTTTTCTCCTATTCTGTTTCACAGAAGTAGAGGAAAGATACATGAAGTACATGATCACTTATTGTCTTTGTGATTCCCAAGCAGCTTTGGTGGAAAAAGTACTGATTTACAGATTTCAAAATATAAATACTGAAGTAGGCATGTAGGCATTTTATGTTATAATTAGGTGTTTATTAAAATAAAATATAAGCATGGCAATTTTATTAAGAGTTATGACTTTGATAAATATAATATAATACAAAATAATTATTTTTAAAACATCCTCTACTCTCTTTTTGCTCAGAAAAGGTCAGGCCTCCCAAGGGAGTCAACACAACATGGCATATCAAGTTGTGGTAGTATTGACAGAGGTTCTGTCCAACCCAGTTCCAAAGAAACACACAGAGACCTACATTAATTATAAATTGGTTAGCCTATTAACTTAGGCTTTCTTATTAACTTTTGTAACTTACATTAACCCATAATTCTTGTCTGTGTTAGCCACATGCTCTTGGTACCTTTTATCAGTGAGGCATTCTCATCTTTCTTTCCCTGTGTCTGGGTTACAACTGCAGACTGACATAGTTTCCTCCTCCCAGTTTCCTCCTTCCTGTTCTGGTTGCCCTGCCTATACTTCCTGTCTGTCTACTGGCTAATCATCATTTTATTAAAGCAGTACAGTGAAAAATATTTATAGGGGAGAAGACCATAGTCCTATAGCAGTGGTAGGACAAAGCTCTTCTTAATGTATTTGCATCATATGAATAATAATGCCAGTGGGAAATAATGACACATTTAGGGTTGGACTAATAGAATAGTCTGAATCTTCAAACTTTATGCAATAAAATTCCGAAATAAATTATATACTCTGCTGTTCACAAAAGAGAAATTGAAAATTGAAGCACTTAAGTAATCTTTCATAAAATTTTGAATAGAAAATCACTAATCTTCAAGTACCTTTTCATAGATTTTTCCACTGAACTAATGATATGATAAAATAGAAGAGATGTTTATTTCCTTACTTTGGAAAACCCAATGCAACCAGCATCTTAGAAGGTACGATCCTTTAAATGGTTAAATAAATGCACTTGACTTTATTAGAGTCTAAGAAGTTTTGGTGGGTTCATGTGATATCTGTTTGGTTCACAGTTAATGATTATATTCAAGCGTATGTTAGGTAATAAGTAGTGATTAATGAATATATGGAGCTGGAGTGACTGCTCAGTGGTTCAGCATACTTGTTGCTCTTGTAGGGGACCTGAACTCATTCCCAGCATCCTCATGACAACTCACAACCATGCTCAAAGTCCAGTTCTAGAGGACCCAATGCCTTCCCCTGTCCTCCACAGTCACCAGAAGCACTTGTGTTGCAAATACTTATGTGCAAGTAAAATATTCATACACATAAAATAAAATAAATAGGTCTACAAAAATTAAACTGTGCTTCTCTTGCGGTGACATAAACAGTATGAGTGACAGTGTAAACTGTGAAGGCATTTTCATAAGGAGTTACATAGTCCTAGTAGAAACTTCATGTTGTGTTGTGAGAAATCCCTCATTAGCATCCTTCAGGAGGCCAAAAGGTCCCAGAATCCCTGAAACCAGAGTAAGAGATTGTCGTTACTTATATGCTGGATGCTGGAAATATACTCAAACCTTCCTGACCAAAATTCATATTATATCAGTTATCTCTGATTTTTATCACCACTGTACACATATATGATCAGTTGTATTTGTTCAGATTATTACAGGCAATTGTGTGCTGACTTGTTTTGCCAAATATTAGGGCACATATTGTTGTGAGCATGATCATTTAGATCTGCTTAATATGTAAGTCAATGAATTAAAGATTACATTTAAATCAATAAACACTGGACAAGGCAAATAATCTTCTATAACCTAGGAGTGATTTTTTCCAATAAAAGAAATGCCTTACAAACAAAGAAAAGGACTTTAACAAATGCAAAGAATTCTGACTCCTGGTTTACGAAAGTCAAAGCAGCAACTTCAAATACTGCAGGTTCCAGTCTTGCTACCTTCTTCCCAGATTTGAGAACATCAGACATTCCATTCCTCAAATTTTTCAAAGAAGGCGTAGCCTAATGGATAAGGCATCTGACTTAGGATCAGAAGATTGCAGGTTCAAGTCCTGCTGCGGTCGGGGGGAGGGGGTTGTGCTTGTTTCACTGAACATAGCGAACAATGAGGACTACTGAGACCTCAAGAACAATGGCAATGGGTTTTTGATCCTACTGCACCTATTGGTTTTGTGGGAGCCTAGGCAGTTTGGATGCTCACCTTACTAGACCTGGATGGAGGTGGGTGGTCCTTGGACTTCCCATGAGGGAGGGGGACTAGACTGGGGGAGAGGGAGGGAAAGGGGAGGCGGCGGTGGGGAAGAGACAGAAATCTTTAATAAATAAATAAATAAAATACTTTGACAAAAAAAAATTTTCAAAGAATTTTCACAATCAATCTCTCTCTGTCCCTGTCTATTTCTCCCTCTTTAAACACAAATATATATCTGTATGTATCCCTCTCGGCATATATAAAAATGCACAAACATATCCGTACTTATATAATGGCATGCATAGTTGGTTCTGTTTCTGTGGAAAACCCTAATTACCACAGTTCTCTTGATTTCATCATGTGATGGCTTTGTTTCCAATCTGTTATATCTTCTAATAAGAGTCTTTGTATTAAAGGTTCAGCAAAATAAACTAAATGAGACTTGTGGCTATCTTCCAAAAGTGGACAGCTACAGTACTGCAGTTCCTTTCTGGGAAGTTCTTTAAAGATATTGATGAAGAGACGTTCTTTTATTTGGCCAAACCTTGGGCAATGTGCCTAGATATAGATTTTACTTGGAAGGGAAAACAGCTAGATAAGCAATTATGTGCCAATTCATGAACTACAGCCTGTTATTTAACTTACCACAAGAGATTTGAAAGGAACATGACTGCAGAATCAGTAACTAGGAATTCTGGAGAGAAGTATGTGGACTCAGATGTTTGAAAGGGTGAAAATTGGGAAGATATTTGTGTTCTGTGTGGTTGCTCGTCCAATAAATAAATAAATAAATAAATAAATAAATAAATAAATAGGACTTTATTAGAGAACCATTTCATGAAAATTAGAAAGCATAGCATGCGCTGTAGTTATGATCTGATAGATTATTTCCCATTCACTCTACCATCACTCAACAGGGTCATAAAGGAAGTAGCTACCATTGATTCAGAGCTGTGGCATGGGGTTATTTGCTAGATTTCCCTCACCAAAGCTCAGCACACCTAACATTGACAATTGATGGGTTCTGTCACATAGAAAAGGGTCTCCATACTGGCCCACCAGTACAGAATGACACTCAAGACACGGAGGTAAATAATGGGTCTGTACTTATGACACCAGACACAAGTTTGATAAGGCAGCTACATTGTGGTCTGGTGATTACATTAAAACATTTTCATTGTAATTGAGGAAGTGTTTTGGTCTTATCGATATAGCCCCTTTTTTGGGATGTAATTTTGCTTTGTTGTACATAATGCTCCTACCCAAACTGTCATCTGAGAACTTACTGATTGACTTCTCTATGGCAAATGGTAAATTACTTAACATTTCTTCTAGCTAAGGAAATTACACCATAGCAAAGGAAGGGCAGTATGTTATTGCTGTTTCCAGGTCTGGTCATATTCTCCACTATTGACAGCTTAATAGTCCAATGGGCTGGCCTACTAAAGATTCAATTACAGTGTCACCAAGGTGAAACGCCTTGGAGAGCAGGTCAAAGTTTTTTAGAAATATTCACAAAATCTGTGTCCAAGGTAGCCAAATGTCACATATGTAGGAAATCAGTAAATGTGAAGATGTGTGGCAGAAAATCCCTATTAACAATACCTACCTATGTCCTCAGCAAACATGTCCTTCCTTAATGCATGTTATTGAGATATGTTTGACTCTGTTTGATTACTAAAGAAAAAGTATATCCAACGGTAAAGATACAGATAATAATGTGCACTGTGGTATAAGATGGCTTTTGAGGTGTAGTGCTTGTTAGGGCAGGGAGGGCTTACTGTTTCATTAACCTTCAATGTAAAAGACCGTTTTTTAAAAACGAATTAACACTGAAGATCAGTATACTGACAGAGACAAAGTTTGACTTGAATAAATTTTCTACTCCTGATTGTCCCTGTCAGTGTACATATTACATACATGTTTGTGTTTTTAACCTCAGATATATAGGCATGCACAGCACACAAGTGTATAAGGCAAGTGTGTGTAGGCCAGTGATTGATGTTGGGGATCTTTTATCATTATTTCTTTACCTTCATTTTTATAACAGATTTGTTATTGACTCTTGAGATTTAGGGTCACTGACAGACCACAAAGCCCCAAAGATCTTCCTGCCTCTATCTCCCTAACAGTTACAATGCAGGCACTTGCTGCTATGCCTGGCTTTAATGTAGGATATGAACTCAGTTCTTTATACCTATAAATGCTATACATGAATTATCTTGCTACACCCATGATGTGAATCTTTAATAAGAAATAATAAAATTTTATCATATTTCTGTTAATAGAGAGAACACACAGGTTACTCCTGTAATCTCTCTATGTATCTACTTAGCTATCCGTCACCTATCTATCATCTATCTAAATCTCTATCTAGCATCCATCGTGTATCTCTCCTCTCCTTTCTTTCTCCTCTCTCTCTCTCTCTCTCTCTCTCTCTCTCTCTCTCTCTCTCTCACCTATCTACCTATCCATTTCTTAATCACCACTGCCCCCCCCACCCATCTACCTACCTACATACATATATACTATTCTACCTGTTTATGTATTAAGAGATTTTAAGAATGCAGTCTGAAATATTTAGGGTAGGCCAACCAACTAGGAGTTCCAGTAGTGAATACTGTGGTTCCATATCAGAAGAAATTATAGAGGAAAAATTATTTCTGCTTCTAGAAAATCCACTACATGTTTTAGACATCTTCAAATAGTTGGATGTGGGAAACACATATTTTAGAATGGTATCAGGTTTATTGAAAGGCTGTTTTCTATTGTGATGACATTTCAAAAAAGAACACGCCTTCACATTAAATTCCAAACTGGTATTTTAAAACAAACAAACAAAGCAACCAAATAACATAGTCTAGACAAAGTGTGAAGTGAGATTAACCACAAATAGGGTATATCTTCAACCTATGAGATCTCATGCTGTGAATTAATTTCCAAATTCATATAGCCAATTAAACATAAAATTATATTTAAAATGCTCTTATACAAAATTAAGTCTTGAGAATCTGTTTACAAACAGCATTTTTTCTAGCTATTTTGAATCATTACTTGTGAGTGCTAAATTCATATTGACTTATTTCTTTTCAGTTTTCTTTTAATTTGTATATGGACCTTGGAACATCTAAGTCTCTGCTTGGTAATTGGCAAGTGTGGAATCTTCAGCTCCACAGTGGAGAATAGAAGCTTCTGCTCTGATTCTGGCAGGTTAATGAACACATAATGATAAACAAAAACAACTAGGGGTAAAATACTGTATTCTGAAAGGCTATATGGATTAAGAATTATAGAACAAACCATGAAATAAATGATTATGCCTTGGTATGTCTGTTAAGAAAAGAAAGTATTTTCTGCCTGTGCCTATGTTAACTGATTTAACAAAACAAGTTTTCATTTGAAAAACATTAGAAAATTCAACTTTAAGCAACACATTGATTTATTTTTAGATTGTGTTGCTTAAAAACAATTTATGCACATGCATCATTCTATCCTTTTAAATTAACTATAGATTTTCTTAGTATAATTTTTTGGCATTTAGGCATTTTTCATTTAAATATAAACTTTTATTTGATTGTTATTATTTACACTGTGATAAATAATTTCAGCTTTATAAGCTAACAGATAGCATACACATATATCTAAACACACACACAGTTCATATTGGATTGTACAATTGGCTTTACTTTTGACTCATAAATTTTTCATCATCATGTCTTTTCCAAAGTGGTCTTTGAAGGTACTGTACTGTGATTAGCTAAGTTGAAGTATTATGGTAGTAGGAATGATTTTTTTTCCTGTCTCATAAAGTTGATAAAGAAAGCTTTAAAGGTGTGGTTTTCTATTCTAAAAGTGTGCTTTGACCCAAAGACACTCGGCATATCTTTTATCCTGACATCCTCCCTCACAAGTCGGCAAACTTTGTTTTACTTATTCCTATTATATGTAATAAAAAACATTCTAAAAATAATTACAGTTAAATAATCAAAATAATGTTTGACAATTATTTAAAAATCTAATAATAATTCATGCTTGGAAGCTTTTCTAAATATAAACAAAGGGGTTGAAAAATATTAAACCCAATAAATGTAACTGTTTGTCACCATAAAATGAAATTCTGATTAAATCACCAGGACACACATGGTAGGGAGAGAACCATCTTCAGTAAGTTGTCCTCTGCCTTCTCTTGAGAGATGTTCCTTGATGATAGTACACCCATGTATGTGGCTGCATTTGTTTGTTGTGTGTGATAAAATCAACCATTTGGGTGTACAGGCCAAAATAATCGCTGAAAAGCTTGATATTTATAATATCAATATCATTATATTTTCAAACTTAATATTTAAGCTTTGTATTTTTATTCTTAGAAGTATTTCTGAACTGTTTATTATTTATGTGAAGCTAGGTTTCTCATTTAAACTTAAGTTCTATTTATATTGCCAGAATAACTCATGATTTAAGCAGAAATGCTGAATGCGTTCTATTTTACCAAGTACTGTGCATGTAGTATATTATCAAAAGTGTTTATATTAGTAAACACAGGCAACAGTAAATTATGACTTACTCATAGGATAGAGACATATATAATTCTTCCTACTTTTCTTTCTGCAAATAAATAACAAGCTAATTTAAATTTCTTATTTTGTCAAATATATATATATATATATATAATATATGTGTGTGTGTGAATCTACATGGCAGTATGTTATAATCCATGCATATTCAAATTACTTTTAGGTTTTGTGCGTTTACACATTGAAAAAAGATTGAAGTTGGTTAATGGAATATATGGTAGCAATACTTTCAAGAAAGAATAACTAAGCGATAAAGCTTTGTTGAAGGGGTCAAGTCTTGACATGCACAGGGCATGAATTATAGATAACTAGCAGACTTGAATATAGTATTAGAGATTTACATCATATTATCGTGGTCAGTCTATCTCAAAGGCAGTAGTACCCTTGAGATTTTTAGTGCCAAGTGAATGGGCACCACTACCTGTCAGAGCAGCTTGTCAGAGCACAAAGAGATTCAGATAGAGCCACAAAGGACCGAAGTTTAACTTTAAGGATTGTGGAAACCCAGAGAACCTTTTTAGTAACCTGCAGGTCATATGTGAAGTTCTTCTTTTGCCTCGGGTCATCACAAATTATGTTTGCTTCATATGCAAGCTATTCTCCTTGCTGAAAGATGAGGTTAAAGGGTGCTGAGAACACCTCTGCCTTTATGTAATGAAGGATTTAAGAGTCTTAATGGCTAAATAATATTAACAAAATAACCATAAAGAAAAATTAAAAAGGGAATAGGAGGAGAAATAAATAAATAATATCATTAAATATAATAGTGAAACAAACAGAACTTAATATAAGATGAAAAAAGGAAGAGGAAAAAAGATATACTATTTCAATTGGATTCACAATCAGGGCAAAGTCCTTCTAATGAAACTGCCTAAAGAATATCAATATGAAAAACATTTTTTTTTCTTTTTTCTTAATAAAAACTACAAAGATGTATAAATAAATGTTTGGCCGATTAATATTCATGAAATTTTTATTGTTTGTTCTATTAATGCAAGCATTTCAAAATTTTGAAGTATGTGGTGCCTCCTAGTTAAGGATAATAGCTTTGATTTATAGATAGGTCATGATAAAGGACAAATTATTTTACTGGAAAACTTACAGGAAGCATGCAGGAAGAGACAACTCATTGAACCCCAAGTTGGAAACTGTATGCAAAGATCTATATGATCACATATAGCAAGAATATTGTAATTTATTGTTAGCAAATGCTTTACTCTCTTTAAAGTATAGATTTCAAAGAAGAAATAGGCTAGGGGTATTTAATATTTATGAATAAAAATGTAGTTGAGAATTGGCTATGAATAGTAACAAACCTGTGTGATAAGAAAAAATGACATAAAATAATTAGGTGGTTGAAGAATCTTCATCTGATAAGTCATCATTTCAGGTTAAATTGGAAATGAGGAAATATAAGCAAATACATTTCTGAAATTAGATAGGTTGGGAGGAATTGGGTGTTTTAAGTATAATAGAAGTAATTATTGTACTCCAAATTGATTTTAATATGAAATAAAATGAATAAGTGCAAAGAATAGTAATTATGGACTCATACATGGATTATGCTCATGCCCTTGTTAAAGAAACTTGGCAGTTTTTGGTTTCTGGTTCAACACATATGAAACTTGGGAATAAGAATGCGATCATTTTTAGAAGTAACATATAACAAGCATGTCTAAATAATCACGTTATGGTGAACAATTGGAACAAACCAAATTCTGAAATTGTAAGCTATGGAAATAATAAACTAGATGAATATAATGCACAATAATCAGAATGCACTATCTCTTCTTTTACTCAGATCTTTGAAAAATCAGCAAAGCCAATTCAAGAAGCGTACAAATATAAGCATATACCACAACAAATATCAAAATATATCCAGTTCTGTAGGATTGATTTAAAATTAAAAAGCAAATAATGAAATCCATTAATACAGTAGGCTAATGAAAAAAGTATGCAGTCATGTGAGAAGATATAGTAATAATTTCTACAAAGTCTCATATCCATTTGTGAAAGACACTCCCAGGAAAAGAGAAGTAGAGGGCATTTAGCAAAGCAATATTTTCAAAAAAGTTTAACTAAAATCATTCTTAATAATGAGTACCTTGAAGTTTTCTTAGGCAGATTTGGAATGAAAAATAGTACCTCTCATATAAGAGGATATGTTATTGCAATAAGTCAAAAAGCATAACGTAGAAATTGTACTAATTGATAAGGAACACACAAAATTATTTGAACATCACATTGTGTCTATGAAATGTCCAACTTAATTCATTTTAAAGATTATAGTATGAAACTATTACAAAAAGTCTGCAGAAGATAAACAAACCTAATGTAAGGAACTTAGTTGCTTTTTCTATGCTAGTGACTAAGATGTACATTTACACAATGGAAGATTACTCGGGTGTAATAAAAATAGAAAAGAATAACATCACAAAATTTACAAACAGATGGAACCAGAAAAAAAAAAAAACTTTCTGAGTGAGGTAACCTATTCTCAGAAAGACAAGCACGGTATGCACACACTCATGAATGGATATTAGATGTAAACCAAAGGCTAACCAGACTACAATCTACAGCTCCAGAGAAGCTAAGAAACAATGAAGACTCTAAGTGGGACAGATGAATTGCCCAGGGAGGAGAAATGAGATGAGACCTCCTAGGTAAACTGGGAGCAAGGAAGGGGTGGTAAACGGGAGGGCATAGGAGATGAGACTTGAGGGAACTAGATGGTCAAGGGCAGAGAGGGATGGAGTGGGAGAGCAAGGAAAGAGACATTGATAGAGTCACTATGGGGTTAGGAAGAAACTGGTACTAGGAAAATTTACAAGAATTCACAATGACCCAAGCTAAGACTCCAAGCAATAGTGAAGAGGGAGCCTGAACAGGCATTCTCCTATAATTCTGTTGGTGAATACCCCAACTATCATCATAGATCTTTCATTCAGGAAGTGACAGAACCAGATGCAGAGATTCACAACCAAGTACCAGGCAGAACTCAGAGAATCCAACCAAAAAGAGGGAGGAGGCAATACATGAGCAAGGAAAGTCAATGCCTAGATTTAAAGTGTGTGTGGGTGGGGGGGGGGGAGGCTTGACCCTGCTCCAGTTTAATGTGACAGACTTAATTGACTTCCCATTGGAGCCCTTACCCATTGGGAGGAGTGGAAGAGGTTTGGGAGGGTGCTCAGAAGAAGGGTTGTGGGCCGGAGGGAAAGGACGACTGTCTTTTAAATTAAATAAATAAATAAATAAATAAATAAATAAATAAATATAAAATAAAAAGCAAAGGAAAGTAGTGGGAAAATATCTCAAAACTACAGATAAGAAGAACTAATTTATCTAATTTGACCAAGGTTTTTTTGGTTTTTGTTTGTTTGTTTTCCTGGAACTAGCTCTTCTAGACCAGGCTGACTTTGAACTCAGAAAGATCTGTCTGCCTCTCCCATAGTGCCTTCTTATCTAGAAATATTTTCCTTTATTTTTAATGCAATAGTAAACAATATAAAATATGATTTTCAGACATAACCTGATATTTAGAAGGAATCAATCTAATGATTAATGATTTATTAATTTTTAATAGATAAATTTGTCAAACTATCCTTAGTTTGTTATGAAGACAAAACACATATTGAAGTATATATTGTTTCTTTATTGCTAACATTGTGGTTGTAATTACTGTTCATATTATAATGTTCCTTTTATGCTTTAATTCATTGTTTTCCTTCAGATGGTATTGATGACCTCAATATCAATGTTATACAAAATTCACCATTGCTTAGGTCTATATCCCAAAGAACTTCCTTAGATCAGCAACGATTCAATGATTGTTACAAACCAATTCCCAACATTTGATTTCACTGTGAAACAGGCCAAAGATTCACAGCGCTTCCGTGTTTGCCTCTGAATCAACTTAAAGAAAATTTCAAAAGCAAATTACTATACGTGTTCTCCAGAGGGTCCTTGACAGAGCCAGCACAGGGCCAGCTTTTGCATTTCTATCAGTGTTTCCAAATGACATTATCACTGCAGATCTAGTTCCCAACTTAAGACTGCTGTCTCATAGGACCACTGTTTATATTTTTGGAGTCAGTGCAATTGAAAATCACTTTGAAAATGTATGCTTTATAACCTGAAGTTCATTTCAGCACTGCAGCCTGGATGCCAGATTTATACCCAATATTTGAGGCTTAGAACACAGTCCTTTAGCTGTTAACAGGGCCTCTGTAATGTATTTGGATGTTGTTGTGACAGCTTACAATTTGATTGAACTGCTTGAATAGACCTTTAGGTTAAGTGGACAGCCTGCTTAACACTTCAAGGGCACAACCTTTTCTGGGGAGATCTTTCCTTCGAGCAGGATTCAGATGCAACCAGCAGCCAAATTTTGTATTTCTTTGTAAGACTTTACTAGCCAGTCTTTATCACTGGGATAAGCTTTGCACTCCCAATAGCAATTTTCAAGCTGTCAAAGGAAGAATAAACTTTACTGACATAATGAGGTTGTAGTAAAATATATAGTGATGCTTTGTTGTATTTTGATCATCCTGGCTTTTGTGTTTGTAAAATCATGATATAAAAACAGGTCTCTTAAAAAAAATAAAATTGTATTTAACATCTCCTAATGTCTAAATATATGGGAGTCCCTGGGGATACAAATATGATTTAGAACAGAGTTTATCACCTAGACCAATATTATTACCTCTTTAATTTACTTTCCAGAATAATAGCAATATTGATAACAACTGTAAAATAATCATTTTAATTTTCTTTTGAGAGTGCTTATTAAATGTCAGAAATCTTAAAAAAATATCTTGTGGTCCTGCTCCCACAAAATCTCAAATGCTTTATTTCTAAAGATTTTCCCATCTCTTTATTTTCTGTGCAGACTACAGAAAGAATCATTTTCTTTTGATACTATATTAATATAATACTGAAAGAGTCTCAGAAATGATTGTTTTTGTCCAAAACATTGAAACAATACACGGCTTCCTCAAGAAGGGCTTAAAGCAATCACTTATCTTGCTTGTATAAATGTTTGGTTCAAAGCAAGAAGATCACTTATAGATCAATATGTCTTCTGTGACAACTGATCATTGAATGTGTAAATGAATCAGATAAACATTCCCAGATACCATACTGTAGCAAACCTGCACCCATCTTTCATTCTGCCACCCTACTCCTGATGGCTGACAGTTTCTAACAGTAAAATTCAAGAGCTGTCACGATTATGGAGGTACTTTGGGGTTTGTCTTTCTTTGATTCTCCATTTGGATGCAGGAATAATAGAGAAAGGGCAATATGGCAATGTATGGGAGAAAGACAAGGTTCTTATTTTGAGATCTATTATTAAGGAGGACGATGAGAATTTTATAGTTAGTACCTGGAAATTTTATAATACGGTTAGCATGTAGGAAAGAAGTCACAATTAGAAGACAACAAATGGAAGTCACTCTACGAAGTCAGGGAGAGAGGGAGAGTTAATAAAGGGAAGACCAGTGTTTGTGGCTGAGAACTTCAGTGTTAAGCGATTATAGAAACAGCAAGCAAAGAAAACCAAGATTAAGTTGCCACAAGTGCTCCGTGCTTCTTGACTTTCTTGTACTAAATTCTCAATAGTGCTCAGAAAACATTGCAAGGTATATATCCTGATCATAACATGTCTCCCCTCCCAGTCTAATGGCTTGCCCTTTGCTCACATTCAAAGTCAAAGTGACCATGACATCCTGCAGAGTCACTATTGCCTATAGCTTTCGTTAACCCCCTGAACTGCTGTCGGCTAGCCTTCCTGGATGTTCCTTCAATGTGTTATTTGCATTTGACGCTGATTTCTTTCTCTAGCCTTTTCCCCCTTTGGTTAAAACTTCTCCTGGCAGATGTCCATGGAACTTGTTCCACCTGTTTCAGATCTTTACCCAAGTCTCACATTCTCACAAAGCTCTGCCGTGACATTCCTATTTAAGAGTGCAAACTCCATCCAATCGCTTGCTTTGCAACAGGCTGAGGTCTCATTATTTTTCACTTAAGTTTTATTCTGTGGGTATTGAGTTCATTATCTCTTCAAGTGCAATGTTTACTAACTAAGGGTGCTTATTTATTTGTAACATGTAACTGGCATTCATGACAGAAAGAGGAATTGTATATTTCTGGGATTTGTTGCCCTAAGAGTCATGAGAAGTAGTTCTCACAAGTTATCATGTGTTCAGTCTCTCTATGGCTCATTTATATCATGTTTTTTTCTTTCAGAGTTTAGTTCTGGAAAATGGCAATGCTTGTAGTAATCTTTAACAAGAGAACTTAAAGAAAGTGATAAGATGACTCTTCATTAAGAATTGATGTTCTATATGTATTAGTTTTATTCCATCCTTAGGTTTACTGCCAAGGATTAGATATTTATAACTATAACTGCAGCTCTTTGGGTTGTTGTTGATGGGTAGATATTTTATTTTAAAATTTTTATTTCTGTGGATGTGTGTTCCTGTGCATGTGTGTGAATACCTGTTCCACAGAAACATGTGGAAACCAGAGGGAAACTAGTTTGATTCAGTTCTTCCTTCCAGTATCTGAGTTCCAGATTAGAACTCTGGTCCCAGATAAAATTGAAGTCATCACCTGCCTTACTGTGGTGAGCTGCCTTTACATCCCAGAAGATATTTTACTAGTAGTAATAGCTAGATCACTGTTATTATATTTATAATTTAATACTGTCTCCTCACAGATGATTTCTTTTAAGTCTTTATCTGAGTAATGCCTACACCCCCACAGACATAGAGCCACACACACATAATACTGATTTTTCTCAGTCTCAATATAGAAAGGTAGAACATTCATTTTTTCTATATTTAAAAGTCACACACAATAACTGTTATTAAATATGTTATCACTCAATTATATCCCCTATCTTTAGACAAAATTGTTGTCTTTTATAGTATTAAATAAAATCTGACTTTTTTCAGTGTATAATTTTTGTGATAAGTGGCCAAACTCTAATTAAAGTAATGATGCATTTTACAATAGTATGATTCTTTATAATAATCAATGTAACTTTATAGAGTGGACAGATAGTCTTTTCTTTAAAAAAAACTGTGCAATAAATGCAAATAGAAACTAATTTGCCTAAATACTAAGTATTTGAAATGTTTCTATGAACACTTTCACATGTGAAGACACAATACTTGAGTCTTTGTTACTTTCTACTATAAAATGAAGCTTCTTTTTTTTCTTGGGAGGCGGGGTTTGAGGCAGGGCTTCTCTGTAGTTTTGGAGCCTGCCCTGGCACTAGTTCTTGTAGATCAGCCTGTCCTCAAACACACAGAGATCTGCCAGCCTCTCCGTCCCAAGTGCTTGGATTAGAGATGTGCTCCACCACCGCCACAAACCTATGCATGTCACTAATTCACAATTATGAGCTGATGACTGACCACAGATATAATCCCAGTGCTTGTGAGGGGAGGCAATAGCACCATGAGTTGAGAATTATGCTCTGTTATATTTTGAGCTTGAGGCCAGCCTTTGCTAAAAGAAATCCTGCCTCTAAAAAATGAAAACAAATTTAATATAAAAATCAACTCTGAATTACATTTATTCTAATTTATGAAACTGGCCTCTGAAGGTGAATCCCATGGGACAGCATGTCAATCAAACTCTTGTGGAATTTTACTAACAATTATACTGTAAAAAAAAATGAGGATAATTCTATTTAATTCTAAAATAATCCGTATGACTGAGAGAAATAAAACAATTTAAACTGTTTGGGTGAATTTATGACTTAGAGGTCAGGCTGAGAAGGACATCAGAATGGATACAAGAGGAATATGAAATGGTAAGCATGCCTGTGTGAAGTTAGATCATTCAAAATCTAACAAGAAAAGGAAAATGATCTCTGTTCAGGCTTCTTTCCAAATTCACTTGTTAATTAATGTGAAATTGTTCAAGAATATACTAAATATACTAATGTTGTTCTCTTTGCCTCTGTTTCTGAACGTATGCTCTATTTTCCTTGATGTTTAATTTTCAGATACTCCAAAAAGAACAATATGAAAAAGAACAAATACAAAACTTTAAATTCTGCTTTTTTAGAATTAATCAATTTGTAATAACAAGCATGGCTTACAATTATATCTCTAATAATAGTTGTTTTATTCCAATACTTACTTTGTGGAGTATTCTTTATTAATTAATCTGGTACAAACGCAAATTGTCATTTTTCTCAATATGGTAGATCAAAAAAGTTTTCTTTCAGAAATTCCCCAACACTGTGTAGTCATTCTTTAAAGACCACAAGTCTAAATTAGGAATCACGGAGAGTGGACCTGCATTATTGTCTCTGACTGTCATTCCAGTTCGTTCTCATGGTGTTTACGAGAGCATTCTTACCTCTTCATTTATTTTGTTTTGACTAATTTGTTCAATGTTGAAATTACATTTCACTTCACTTTTTTTTTTTTCAATTTAATCTTACCGGTACCCTTTTGAAAATTAAAGCTTTAATGTTTTCTTAAAAGTATGGCGTTAGGGTAACTATTGGAATTTATTAGTGTACTACTGAACCTGTAGGTCCTGGGAACAATCCTCAGCATCCCGACATAAAAACCACAGAAGCTGGAAATAAAAGGCAGATGTAGATTTCCTGGTCCATTTTAAATATTCGTTGTCATGAAAACTGTGAAAATGGCATGAAGCTAAACAAGTAATCTGTGTGGTTTTAATGTATGTTTAGTATCCAAAAATTAAGTGACTAATCTTAACTTTAAACAAAATGTATCCTTAATAATGTACCTTAAGGTTCAGCAACCATCTTGGAAGAAGGGTTGAAAACATTGTAAGAGCTAGGTATTTGGAGGTTTCCAGTGTCAAATCATGTTTTCTGGAATGGCATGACCCATTCAGGCATGAAATCTCAACTCATTTGGATGCCTGCCCTAGATCAAGCCAGTCAATGTTCTCTCATGGAATAGAACCGAGCACCTGAGTCCCCCTTCCTGAGAGTCAATGGACAATAGATGGGTTTGGGGATGGAGAGAGTCAGTTTTCCTGTCGGGTTTTGGTTATCATTTATCCATTATGCTCCAGTGAATGGCCCCAAATCTAGAAGTATATGAAGAGCATAAACAAGTTCAGGGTACTCATTAGCAGTTAAGCAGTGGCCACAGCTTTTTGCAACTGCTGCTCATGTATACCCTTGGCTACCGGGGCCTGATCTTCAGTTGGTTGCTGCTGGTGCTTGGGCTTTTTGCCTCCTGACCCTGAAGCTAAAGCCTCCAGGTTGACTGCCTGTGCCGTGTGTGTGTGTGTGTGTGTGTGTGTGTGTGTGTGTGTGTATGAGTATGTGTGTGCATATACATTTCTTGTACTCTTAATATGTTACCATTGTGCTCTTGATTAATTTGTTCTTAGTTAATCATAACCAAAGAATAGAACACTATTTTTATTAAGTTTTGAAACCAGCTCTGGGAGTCACCATAAATGATATTTGATGACAATAACTACAATTAATCTTGCATAAAATTTTGCTTAATACCACAATAAATAAATTTAGCCTGAAACAACCAAAAACACATTCTGAAGTTAAAAGAAAACATTTGTCAATGAGATCAAAAGAAGATGATTGGAATATATAAAATATAAAGAAAATAAATATTTTCTGTAATTAATTGGAAGATAATGATAAAACAAGTTTTCTCTTCTTTTGTTTTTGATGAAAAAAAAAAAACCTGCCAAAGCTTTAGTTCAGAGTAACAAACACATTTTTGGTTTTTCACATCTAAATGGAAACATTTTGTGCAACTGTTTTCTCTTTAATATAAAGTATCTTAAAGCAAATAAAATGAATTCACATGCATGTTTAATATACTGTTCTGTCTCAAAAAGAGTAAGCTGAAGGAAGAAGATCTGCTCTCCAGGAGGTACTTTTCTAGACAAAGTAGTCTATTTCAGTGCAAAACGGGTCTCTTCCCACCAAAGCAGGATTAACTTGCAGCAACCCTGTAGGCATTTGAATATTTCACACTAGTTTAGTGTGTGTGTGTGTTTGTACGGATGTGTGCTGAGTTTTCCTACATATTTTTTGCAGAAAAGAAATATTTTCTATTCCACACATCTATAATCTTTTGAATCATCTGTGTCCTGGTATGAGTGACGATGAAATATCATGTCAAAGTAAATGTTATGTCTTTATTTTTAAAATATTTTCTTGAGAAAATTATGAGTAGTATCTTGACTAATTCAATGTAACATTACTTATTGACCATATCCAGTGTCCTTAGTCTACTTCTTTTTAGACTTAAAAATAACTTTCTTAAATAAGACTGTAAATACTAAAACACTACCAACTAAGAGGGTTGTGATATAAAGGCTCTAATTTATGTGCATTTATTATAATTATTAGAGGAAAGGTCATAAAATAAGTGAGGATATACAGTAAAGGAAATGGAGTGTTCTGACCTAAAGTTCTAGAAAAGAAGATATACCTTGCCTTCTTAGGACTAGATGCTTCTAACTTCAACTGTGATCCCTCTCCTGTTCACAAGGATATCAATGACATCACCTGGTCAGGATTGCCTCTTTAATAACTTACTCCTTCCGATATAAATGTTCTTTACATTTCACATTTAAAGAAACCATTATGCTTGAGAGGTTGTGGGGAAAAGAGAACACTTCTGCATTGCTGGTGGGAGTGCAAGCTGGTACAACCCCTTTGGATGTCAGTGTGGCGATTTCTCAGAAAATTAGGAAACAACCTTCCCAGTAATACCACTTTTGGATGTATATCCAAAGGATGCTCAATCGTGCTACAAGAACATGTGCTCAACAATGTTCGTAGAAGCTTTGTTTGTCATAGCCACAACCTGGGAAATACCTAAATGCCCCTCGACCGAAGAATGGATAAGGAAAATGGTGTGTACCTCTGAACACTCTTGGCAGGCAAGAATAGGAAGACTATCCCAGTGGCATTTATCATCACAGGTGTTTTCTATCCACATGGCCTGGCTGCTTCCCAGGTGCTTATGACGTCCTTTCCATAACTTTACTTCTTGTAAGGTCTTGGTAATTTCTTTTCTTTTCTCCTACTGGAGCCTTTTGCTTGGCATGCTAGGCCAGGATTTAAAATACATGAAGTTTTCAACTGTGCCTCTTGGAAGGTTTTGTTTTTTGAAGTATCTCTCATTTAAATCTTTATACCATGGGAAGAACGTGTGTAAAGACCAAACAAAAGAAAATATAGCTGAGATATATATATATTCCGAGATAAGTAAGAAGAAAGTGTGTGGTACTAAGTCACTGCAAGATAGAAGCTTTGGTTTCTGAATCTTTAAAACCTGTTCATTCACAGCTTGAAGGAAATCAAAGGAGAAACCTGAGCTGAGGCTATAAAAAGCAGTAGTGAGAGCAGTGAGAAGGGCTTGGTTAGATCCTTAACCGACCATAGGCAACAGAAGATTAATTGTTACTGTTTTTAATGAAAGATTCTTGCATCATGCCAGAAAACATTTGTTCTGGACGAAGGGTTCCAAGCTCTTTCCTGTAAAGAAGCATGCAAGAAAGCGACTTTGTAAATCAGTGATCTCCGTTCCAGTGCTCAAACAACTGGTAACCAAGCCCAAGCATGACTCATTGCTTTCCAGTAAAGTTAAATTTACGAAACCAGATGATGATTGTATCATCAAGAACTGACCCAATTTAAATCGCATCATCAAATCTTCTCTGTGTTTTTTTCTCTTTTTCTGTCTGTCTCACACATAAATACACACACACAAAGCACAGCTATCCTTATCATCTATCTATCTATCTATCTATCTATCTATCTATCTATCTATCTATCTATCCATATATATTTTTATCATCTATCTTTATAATCATCTATAATTATTGTCTTTCTAGATTTCCCTCTCTTTTTCTGTTCCTGGAAAAATCAATGTTGCTCATAATAAGATTTATTTATTAAATTAAAAATCATTTGTTTAAATTGGAAAAGAAGACAGTTTGAAGAAAATAATAATGAGAAGATTGTTTGATATAATGATCACACAAGGTACAATTTAAATTATGACATATAGTGACCATACAAACATCATGAGATCTTAGAGGTTCTGGGCTGATTCACTAATTTATTAAAATTTAATAAAATAAGGGCAAAGAGAACACAATGGAAGAATTAGTTCAGGATGTTTAATTCTTTCAATATCTGTTGTTAAAATTTTTCTATAACTTTATGATCATTCATATATCCAATAGAATTAGCAAAAGGTAACAACATACAAGATATTTCAACATACTCTGTAAATCCATTGTTGAAGTAATAGCAGTACAAAACAGATGGTTCGAGACGCTTTAATGGAAATCTGAGAATAGAAGAACATATTATGAAAATATTGAATAACAGGGGAGAGAAAAAAGGAGGAGAGAAGGGGAAATGTGGGCATTTCCATTGCTAGACAGAGCACTGAATCAAGAGAAAGAATTTCATGTAAAAGTAGAAATGAATGGTCACTGTGAGTTTGTATTGGGAAGTAACTTGTTTTCTCCTAGGACTGGCAAAGCAATAAATATAATAATTTGAGGGCTATGGCATTAAAAACAGTTATACCCATGTTTAGCACAATGGTGATTTTACTGTCCAGGATATATATATATATATATGTATATATATATATATATACATACATACATATATGTGTGTGTGTATATGTATATGTATATGTATATATACAAAACCTAAACCTGACTGCGGAAATATTTTCTCAAAATCTTGAACATAATGAATAATAAAAATAGCTGAGCATTGCTGCCTCTGTACTATTTGTTAATTCCAGCCTTGTCTATAGAACACTCATATCTGATATTCAACTTCTTGGTTTTGCTCCCTCTTCCGGGGAGGCAGTCTGGAAAAGACTGAAATCAAATATATGAGAGAGTGGTTCTCATCCAGGGGCAACCAGCACTGGAGAATCAGAGGACCGTAAAAGTTTCCTGGTCCCTAAGAAAGATGAGGAAACTCATGCTTAGTGTTTGTTGTTTCTGGAGATGCTTCAGTTTCTTGACCATGAAAAGCACTTGATAAGTTCTACGGTCACGCTGCCTTCTTCTCTTCCTTATCTAACTTTCTTACTGATATTTCTTGGAAAGCAAAGAGACTGCATGATCCCATATTTTTGTTCTCTCTTTTTATTGAGGGAAACTGATCATAACTGTTAAAGCATAATGTTACAGTTTCAAGTAAAAGAAAACAATTTACAATAGTAAGGTAGCATGACCTGGTAAATGTGAAGCCCAGTTTTCAATGTATGTGCTGAACTGATAATTAAAACACACATACACCAAACCTCTCTGTGAAGAACAAACGTCATGTATTTGGCCTCATTGTTATAACTTTCTGAGTGACTAGTCTTTCAACCAACAAAATAAACAATTGGAAATATAAATTATAAGGTATTATGTATTTCTAAAAGTTAGCATTGCCTTAAGGTCTTGTTTCTGTCAAAATGGCACCCATATATCATAGGAATGAGGAGTTTTGACAGAAGAATTGTATTCGTTTAAGGCACAATGAAATAATTGTCCCATTCATAATTATCAGACTATATGTTGCTTTTCATGTAAATTAAGCTCAATAATCTAATTTAATAGATAATGTAAATATATATGTATTATAAACATGATATGATACCCAAGCTTAATTATAAAAGAATTATTTATAATATTCTAAATTCTGTAATATGTATGTTTTAAAAATATAGGAAGTAAAATTAATTCGTCAATATGTGCCTTTTCTTCAAATTTCTTTATTAATTCATTGCCACATATATTGACTTGTTACTCTGTCAATAATAGGAACTAAACTAAAAACTCCATTTTCATTCTGTGGCCCTTTAAGTAATTTATACAGAATATGCTCACTGTATCATTTTTATTAACCTCTGAAAATCATAAATTGTCCCCTTAGAAATAGAATAACAAAGGTATGCTACGATATTTATCATTTTCTACACAGGATTTTTGGAGTTCTTACTCAGGTCCTTGATTGGAAAGCAAGTACATTACTGACTAGGTCTTCACATGGGTCCTTATTATTCTTTTATATATCAATTTTTTGTTTACTCTGATTGATTCCCTGGGATCAATTCACCCATATCAAAATGAGGATAAGTAGATACTCTATGCTAACTTACATATGTTCAATGAAGAAGTCAGTGAACGTGTTGATGAAGCTGGTGTTGGATGTCAGAATCCTCAGCCTTGTATTTAACTAATACATAATGATGACAGATGGCAAAATATTTGATTATGTAGATTATAACTGTTAAAATCATTTTCACATGCAATCCAACAGAAGCCATATCACAAGATGATTAATTTTGAAAGGGATAGTGAAAGTCAGGTTTTCTGACTTCTATAATGCCGTGTGTGTGTGTGTGTGTGTTAATAAATGCATAATAGATATGGTGTTTACAGTGATTTTTTTAGTGATAGCAACATAAAATTCAGCATAGTAACAATTATCAAATTCTCTCATTTGTGAGGAACACATTCTACATTCATCCCAAAAGTACAGATTCTTTTTCATTTATTTATTTTCAGACAAGTTCTTTCGTTGTCCAGGAATGACAATAACCTTCTGATCCTTCTCTCTCTTCCACTCCAGTGCTTTGATTACAGCCGTGTAGCAGCATGCTTAGCTTCAAATAGCACATTTTTTGATTATGTTCACAATCCAGTAATTTAGTGATTGTCAGTCTTATTCTAACGCATAGTTTAAAGAATGAAAGACTAAAGTACAAAAGTACAGCTGCTTTAATTAACTCTCAAAAGAACCAGAACTGTGAAACTTAATAAGAATGACTATCTCTTGTACAATCAGTTTCATGTCATTTTTCTCTATAGTATTCCTAGAATCTGTGTCTTTTCTTTAATGACACATATGTGTCCAACATCTTTTACAAACTTAAACTAAGAATAAGTTAATGTAATTATCTGTTGCTTGTATTTAATCCAACATCCTTATGGCAAAGTGCATTTTAGCATGTCAGGGGTGGGATATATATGACCTCCTCTTATTTGTTCATTATTATGAATCTCAGGACAGTAAAACATTGTGCTCTAAGAAAAGCAGAAGGATGTTTTAATCTCCTTTTTGTTCTTTTATAATAATAGAATAAGAAGAATTTACTTTATAATGTGAAGACAACTGTACCTAGCCATTAGACTGAAACCATTGATTTTTTTTCCCTTCTGAATCATTAAAACGAAGTAATAAAATTGTTATAGTCTCAAATTCTGACTGTTGGGTTAAATATTTGTCATACTTTTATTTATTTAATAATGATCATTTGTTACAATTGTTAATCTGGAGATTGTTCAACTTAAAGTATTGCATTAGTAGGTTTGGATCCTAAATGTCTCTCAAACAGTAACATACTAAACGGTGAGGTACCAGCCAGTGTCATTATAAAAACATTTTAAAAAATTAAAGCATATTTGTTAGAAGTTTAATCATTGGAAGCATGTTTTTGAAGGAGCTAACGAAAACGTAACCACCTCTTGTCTCTCTGTTTCCTGGTACAATCATAGATTTTCCACTCTGCTAGCTACAGCCTAACATGATTTTCAGTGGGAGCAAATCAAACTTCATTAGCTAAAAAGTCTGAAATCACAAACAACAACATCAAAAAATAATCCCATTAAATTGTTTTGTGATTTACCCACAGCAATAAAAGTCTGCCTAACTCATTTGATAGAAATTGCACCTTCCTGGTAATATCATTTTACCAAATAGAAGAAGGAGGCCCAGAATGTTGGATGTTCAAAAGTATTGACAGTTTTTTTTAAAAAAAACTATCATTTTCATTTCTTGTTTAAGCATTGAACTGCAGAATTTGTGTTTTATGATGAAATAGGTCTTTTTCGGGTAGTAGTGAAAATGAATTACCAGATGAGAGGTCACCTTGTTGGTTTACTATCACAGACAGAGGTCTCTTGCTGGCTTTATATCTTCTATAGTTGATAAGGGAAAGATGAGATTGCAGATATATGTACACACAATCATCACAGAACACTCTCTTTTTTCTGCTCAGAGTTATAAAACCCTGTCTTCATTTTGTATTTGTCAGAACAATGGTTATACAAACTACTTCTATAAATCTTTGGCTTCCTTACTCAGGGAAATGACATGACAAAGTCTAAAAGAGAGTCAATGTTATTAATTATTCTCATTAAGATTGATTTTTTAAAAGAGACATTATCCTGATTTCCTTACTCTCTGTTCTCCTGTTCTTATACCTACACAATTTCCTTCTATGAATTTAAATTTTCTTTAGTACTTTTAATTCTTTTAATTTATGTTTGTTATTGCTTGTTTGTTTGGTGTGTGTGTGTACAACATTGGGCAAGGATGGAATAAAAAAAAGACCTGGAAGGGCGTCACTTAGTTCCCACTTCTACTGAACGATCAGAACAGGAGATGGTGATTGGCAGAAGCTCCCTAGTCATCTAGCCAAGTGGGTAGAGTTCAGAGATAGAAGTAAAAAAGATGATGCCTCAAAAACCAAGAGATAATACACATAAACTCCAAAGAATCCCGCTCTCCGACCTTCCTATACACACCATGTCACAAACATAAACACAGAATAAAGTTTCAAAAATTTTGAAAAAATGCAGATTTTACATAATGCCATTCAATTGAAATATTAATAACAATATCAATTATGTTTATGAAGAGACTATTAAACTGTGATCTCAAATAAAATCTTGTAAAAATTGATGAGTTATTTGTCTTATTTAATTTTTATAATTTCAGATCTTTCAGAGAATAATTTTATCTAACTACTTTTCTGTAAATGGTCCTATGCATATGATATGGGTTGTTAGCCTAATGTTTTCGAGGATCTCCTAACAGTGGAAATGGGCATGTCTCTTTCTGATTCTTTTGTCAGTAATTGGGGTCCTTTTTCTCCTACTGGGTTGCCTTACCCAATTTGGATACGTGGGTTTGTGTCCGTTCCTATTAAATATCCTTATGCTGTGTTAGGTTCACATCCTTAGAAGTCCAGCTGTTTTCTGAAGGGAAATGGAGGAGGAGTGGATCTGGGGAAGAGGGAAGGTGAGGGTAGACCAGAAGAGTGGAGGGAGGGGAAACTGGTAGGGATATATTGTATGACAGAAGACTAAATTAAAAATACACTGGTTTTTAATATCATTTAAGTAGGTGGCTTATACTTAAAAAAACTCAATATTCAGAAATTATACTTCTGTCATCAACTCTTTCGTTATTCATATCCTTATCACTGAACTCACACTGTTTCGCACAGGGACATTAAAATGTCTTTTTATACAACTTCATCTGCAGCAACCAGGAGCCCTGTGTATACTTGAGTGCAACGAAAATTCTCTGTATTAATTTTCTTTGCAATAATATAAATTTCCTTTCTATCTTATCATTTCCACTGAGAAACTAAAGGTACAATTCAGGAAATCTCCTGGTGTCTTTCATTATGTCAGAATAAAGATGATTTGCAAGCATGCAAACAAACTCACAAAAAGACTCAGGACTCTAAAGAGCACTGATAATTCTCATTCACAGCATAGCTACCAGCAATACAAATTGAGTTTTACCCCGTGGAACTGAAAAGTAGCTAGCTGCTCTCAAGAAGCGGGGTTTCAGAATGAAAAGATGGAGGTTGTCATGGAAATTACTATCTGGATCTTCTAGGTAGTTTGCTCTTTTGTCATTAGGTACTAAGAACCTTCACTTATCTGGATTTGATTTCAAGCACATTAAGGAGACCCGTCATAATTTATTGCTACAGATTCATCTGAGATTTAACGGAAGCCAAAGGAGCTATCATGGTCCTCTAGGAAACATTGGGTCCTGTTAAATTAGAGATGCAATTAGAGATGGATGTTATAATAGAATGATTTTTTGAGTGTCGTTGACAGAGTGTGGAACTTCATTTTATGGACTCTGACATGGAACAGGTTGGGTTTAGTTCTTTAGTGTTTGAATATGAAAATATGCTTCTTTCAGAAAACAGCTATTAATTCATAACAAAAGTTCTGGGTAAATGCCTGGTAGGGAAATATTGGAAAATCAAACAAACAAAAATGTGAAGAGATTAGATTGGGAGAAAATTGGAAGCTACTTTGAGGGATTTTTAAAAAATGCAATGCACAAGCAAAGTGTTGAAAAGTCATTTTTGTTATTTACCTTTGGTTCAGAGAAAACAAGCAAATAGTCTGCAGAGAGAACCAATTAGTTTCCTTTTTCCTTTTTACTCTAATGACATAGACCCGCTTGGGAAATAGAGCACAATTGTGGTGTCGCATCAAAGCTCTTGCTACTTTCCATGCATTCTCCCTGTACATCGACTAGATTCTGGTTAAGCATTATAAAATCAAATTAGCCTTATTATGTCCATTATGACTGAAATCCCAGAACATTAATTCAATAGAGGGTCTAAAAGCAAGGCCATGGGCATTTTTAATGCCTTTGGCATTTTTTGAATTTTTCAATGTCCCTAAGCCAAAGGACATACCCCCCAAAATCTACTTATTAATCAGTTAATTATTAAAATCTCAATGAAGATATTTGTGAGTATTCAAACTGCCACATGTTCCTAGATAATTACAGATATCCCATGAAGACAGTACAGTTCAATTACCCGAAAATAGTAAGTCAATGTTGTGCCAATTCTGAATCTTGGCTTAAGATGATTTTGAGAATAAAGCAATCATTGACACTTATTAGAACATCTTTTATGATAATTATTTTGTACAATATATCATTAAACTTTGTGGTTTCCTTTCAACATTACTGTATTTTATTATCAAGGAATCTCACGGAAGTCCACAGAAATGCAAAAATATGCCTGTTGAATGACCTAGATGCTTCTTGATTCAAATTGACAACCAATTTTATCATTTAGCCCCCAAGATGAGTGAGCAGGTCAAGTCGACTTGAGTTTCATCCCTGAAAACCATGTAAAGGTGAAAGGAAACAACCGACTCACTAAGATTTTCTCACAACTATATATAAATGCCATTATACATATGTCCATACACACATCATGAATATGAACTCTATTAGTTGCTATTTCGTTCTGGGATTAAATGCTTTGACTAAAGCTATTTATAAGAATGTTTATACAAAGACATATTTATTCAAAGACAGTGGGGGAGGTGAGGTAATACGTGCCAGGCATGAGACAGACACAGGAAACTGAGAGATCCTATGTTTCTTCACACTCAGGAAGCAGAGTTTATAGAAAGTAACGTGAAGCCATTCATCTTCAAATTTTACCTCTTGTGATATACTTGCTCCAGCAAGGCTCAGCCTCCTAAAGGTTTCATAACTTTTACAAACGGCAACATCAACTGGGAACTAACCGTTCAAACACATGAGCGTGTAAATATATTGCTCCGTCAAATCACCACACACACATGCATGTACACACATGCACGTACATACATCCCAAATTAACTAATTAGACATATAATTGCACGTTTATAAGTGACTTTTTAAAATATATTAAATACTAAGTCATATAATTCAAATATTAGAAACCTATTATAAATTACTTTTTAATTTTGAAAGTAAAAATGTTTAATAAGTACTGGAAAAATAGAAGATGTAACAAGATTAACTACTTAAATAAACAATAAAACTTCCCTCTGGAAAATGATGAGAAAATTAAATTTTCTGGCATATGAAATACATGGGACTTGATTGACCATCTGCTACAGAGGATGAAACAGATATTTATATTCCACGACATGTTTGAGACTTGTATCAGGACTACATAGTGTTTGTCCCTTAACCTTAGGATTAAAAATATCCAAAACAAGTTTAAACAAAGTTGTGTTTGTCACCTGTTGAAGAGAAAGATTCAAATATAAGTAGATCTCTTCACTGTCATATATGTAAAATATCAAACTTGACATTTCTTACAAATGAAGAATTTTGCTCTAAATAGTTTGTTTTGTTTTAATTTTTTCTTACAACAATTTTATGTGGAAGGAAACCTGATCTTCTTATTCCATCATCCAAAATCCTGTCAAACTTGTCATTTAGTTTATGATCTGGGAGAGAAGGGAGGTTTGGGATAGAGTTGGAAAGAGTGAAAAGAAAAGAAACTGACATCTGTATGTATTACATGAGACAAAAATCTATTTTCAATAAAAAGTAAAATTCTTCACATATCCTATTTCTGATGCATAATTTAATATTTTTTATAAAATTCTAAGTAATGCAAAGTTTTCAGTGTTTACCCAGAAATGTGAAATGAAAATGGCTTAACCATTAAGACAGTATACTGCTCATAAAGGGGGCATAATTCAGTTTCCCGTGCTCACAATCAGTAGATTATAGCTGTATATAATTCTGGCTTCATTATATCTGATATCCTCTTCTGGTTTCCAGAGGTTCCAGTACTCACTTGCATATATAAGCACAGACACACCCACATACACACTCTTAAATATATTATTGAAAAGGTTCTGTGGCTGGATTGGTGCCCATGTTTCTCTTTTTGGTATCTTACAGAGGGTCTTCTTGCACCAAAACTTTAGAACTTGTTCTTGCACTTTTGAGAGGATAAAGGCTAGCTACATGTAAGAACCAGTTCGACTCTGCCACGTTCAATTAATTGTGTGAGTGTTGTCCTTGGTATTGGGAACCCGTTGTCACATTGAAGAGGGCAATCCTTTGTCTCCTCAACAACCTTGGTTATAGGCAATTTGATAAGACCCCCTTGGCTGAAAAGTCTATTGAGCGCTACCCAGTACTACTTTTGAAAGTCTCACCTTGGCAACAAGAGATGACCAGTTGAGACTCCATGACACCCATTACTGGGAGTCCTCCTTAGGATAACCTTCTCACAGTTCAGGAAGTTTCCACTAAACTCAGTTTCCTGGGGCGCCCAGCTGAAGCTCAGCCCCAGGTAGCCAAGGGTGCACACCAGCAGCAGGAGCACAAAGCTGTGCGCCCCGACAAGTCCATGCTCAGAACACTGCCCGGAGCCCCGGGCTCAGAGCGAGCACCACCACCCCCCACCCCGCCCCTACAGGACCCAATCACCAGGCTTGAATCTGTGGAACTCAGGGGAAGAGGAGGATGAATATAGGGCCCACAACTGAGGCCAGATATCTGCCTGTATTTGGGACAGCACTTTTAGGCTCTCTAGAAGGTCCACTTCTTCCAAAGGCAGGATTAACTTGTCCTGCAAGCTAGGCACAAGGGGTAGGGGTACACCATACGTTATCTCAAAAGGGGACAGTCCCATCTGGTATGGGGAATTTCTTACCCTAAACAGGGCATAGGGGAGGAGAACCACCGAGTCACCGCCAGTCTACAAGGCTAATTTGGTAATGTTCTCTTTTAGGGTCCGATTTATTCTCTCAACCTGTCCTGAATTCTGAGGGCGGTAAACACAATGTAATTTCTATTCAGTCCCCAGTGCAGTGGCTACTCCTTGACTTACCTGTGAGAGGAAGGCAGGGCCATTGTCTGACCCTATCTTGTGTGGGAAGCTAAACCTGGGAAGGATCTTTTCAAGTAATTTCTTAGCCACCACATAAGCGATCTTGTGGATTGGTAGGATAAGCCTCAGTCCATTGGGGCGAGTTCCTCTCATGTGAACTTCGAAAGTGAGGCCAGAGAAGGGCTTGCACAGTTCGGCAAAGCTGAGGTGGTTGAGGTGGGTGAGCCACTCAGCTTTGTTTCTGCCCAGCACAGCGACACAAGGAACTTGTCACCAGCACTTGCACTAGTCATAATGAGGTAGGGAGGAGTTAGAGTCCCTCTGTTGGGTTAGCTTTTTAAAGGTAAAAACTACAAGCCCTTCAGGGCCATGGGGTGGGGGTGGGGGGCGGCATGGGTACAGGTTCTTTGCTCTTTCCCCTTTTTTTTTTTTTTTTTTTTTTTTTTTCTGAGCAAGATCACCCTTTCCTGGAGTCAGAACACCTTTATCAGTCTTCACCAGGTGGTGGGGCACCCTTACGGGGAGCCACTATCTTTTCTGGGAACATGAAGCTAGTCTAGGGTTTTTGATTGATTTTAAAACACTCTGCTGGTAAATTCCTTCTCATTCCTTTGAGAATAAGGGATGAGGGTCTTACAGTATAATGACTGTATTCTGCAAAGAAATATAATACAGAAATTAGGAACAATCCAAATTACTTATGCATAAAATCATTGAAAAACAAAAATTATTCCTTCCTACACATTTTTTTAATTAAAAAAAGCCTGGAGAGACGGTTTACTAGCTAAATGTATATATTCATCTTACCAATGATCAAGATTGTTTCCTTGTACCCACATCAGGTAGAAAAGAATTGTCCAAGACCACAGGTACCTACACACTGGGAGTAAACTCCCACAGAATAATACCTAAATACACTTTTAAAAAGCAGATATAGAAAAAGAAATTGTCTTCTAGGTAAGAAAGAGAGGCTGAACCCATGAAATCTCCACAATGTGCCTGCCTAAACAAGACCTAAACACCACCTATAGGCATGTCTTTGGGGTTAAAGAAAATTACACAGGTTCCTGTCTCTAGATGAAGAGTACATGCAATTAAAAATTGCTGAGATAAGAAGAATTATTCTTCAGCAGTGGTGAACAGTATACAAAGTTGTTCAATCCCAGGTGGCAGTCCTTATACTTCCATATGTGTGTGTGTGTGTGTGTGTGTGTGTGTGTATACAAAAATATCCCTAAATGAAAGCAGAAGGTTGCAGCAACACTATTTAAATGCATATATATAACAATCATAACTTTAAAAAGTCGCAACTGTTAAAAATACAAAAAAAAGACAAAAGGAATAAAATAGTATTTGTTTGAAAGTGACCATTGGTGTAGAGGCATGATAGAGAATTGAATCATACAAATTTAAGTATTTCTAATTATCTTAGTTATTCTTTAATTGCTATAATAAGATACCTCATTCAAAGTTACTTATGGGGAAAAATTGTTGTGACAAACAACATTTCAGAGGGTGAGCCTACTACTCTTATTTCGGGGAGACAGATAGGTGTTATTTTGGAGAGACAGGTGCTGGCAGGCTGTAAACAATAGGAGTATGCAAATTTTTCTGAATTTTATAATAAAGAAAGTTGTAACTATATGTATCTCATCTTCGACACTATAACATATTATTTTAGGATCAAAATTTAAAAACTGGATAATATTTGTGCAATTTTTCTCTTTAGTCAAATATTGATTTTCATTCTTGGAGAATCATAAAGAAAACAAAGTAACATTGGATTGTATAACAATTCTGAAATTGTATCTTCACAACATAGAGTAGGCATGGATTACTATCAGAAATATGGACACAGGTAAACAACAAAGCATTAAAATTAGAAAAAAATATCAATATCATTGGATATAAAAATGGAAAATTATAATATATAAAAAACATATGAATTACATACTGAATTATTAAATAAAATATTTTATCTCTAGTGATCAATTTAACACATTCTTTTATAATTACTAAAGAAACTTTGTGATCTTAAAAAATAATAACTATTTCTTAGTTCACACTACAAATATCTAGGGCGTTAACAAAATTGGTGGCACTAACCTGAAATGACAATATTTTTTGAGGCTGAAGCTTGAAAAATCATAAATTTATTATGCTCATGGGCTGTACATTGAAGTCTTACTTATAAAATTCAAAATAAAATTGTTATTTTGTATCAGGTAAATGAATTCTCAGTAATAAGTTTTTCATGTACAACTAAGTTCCTAAACCATCATTCATTTCCTTTTTTCAATAAATATAGCTTATAATGCAATTTAATGTGCTAATAATAGGTTTGAAGGATTGGTAGCATAAATACAAATTATTTACACAGAACTCTATTTGCATCTTGTATCTTAGAATCTTACTTATGCCCTAACAATTATTCAATATTGATTTTTATTTATTGATTAAATTTAAGTGAAGATCTTGTTGGAAATATATAGCTAGAATTTCTGGGACCAAAAGAGAGGTGAACTTGGAAGAAAGAATTAAAAGGTCAAGAACATGGGAGATGACTTATCTGGCTCCAGTGCTAATGTCACCTTCTATGACACAGCTCATCTTTGTGGCACACAAAATCAAACATGAGAGAATGGACAGCTTCATATCATTTAAAATGTCTAGGGACTATTCCAAAAGGTTCTGTTCTGAAAAATTATTCATTTATAGATTCTTTCCTAAAACACTAAATATTAGACCAAGTTAGTGACATTTTAACCCAGATAAAAATTCTGCATAATTTTCTTCTTTTGAGATTAATTTTGAAATTCAGATCACGTAAGGGAGATTCACAATTCAGTTTTCAAATAACAGTTTATAGCTGTTAATGATACTATTCTGTTCTCCTAAAGACATATTTTTTAAAAAGGAACCTATTAGTTTTAGGATAAATTTTATACTACAATAAGTAAATGTTATTAAACTATATTCCATATCAGTATAAACTATGTTAAAGAGACTTACCTGAAGTCTTCACAGATTACAGCAGCTGATAGTAGATTTTATAATATTTTGTTTTGCAATTATAAGAATTAGATAATTTTGTGTTTTCATAATATTCAAAACAAAAATAGACACACCCCCTTGTCATATAATAATCATACAGAATAAAGAATATAAAAATATTGGAGTAACTCCCTCTGTTTCATCATATCACCATTGATTAAAGTTAAAATTTAACAACAATACTACTTTCAAATAGCCAACAAACTCATGGAAATTGAATAGCAAACTACTTAACCTCCCCTAGGTCAAGAAAGAAACAAAGAAAGAAATTAAAGACTTCTTAAAATTCAATGAAACTGAAGGCACAACATATCCATGAATTAGTATCATTAAATATCTTAATAGCACAGCATTCTTTAAATTATTTTAAAATTTTATAAAATTGAAGAAAAAATGTTATTTTTTCTATTTATGAAGTACTAAGAATAATTTTAAAGATATTATAAAAATGTCAATGAGCATTATATACTTTCTGTGTCTTTTTAAACTTATTATTGAATTTGAAATAAAAAATAAAACTTGATGTTTTATATGTATTTTATCAATGATTTTGTTTTTCTGTAAATTTTTATTCTTCCTTTTCACACTTTCTTGAAGAAAATAAATGTTAAAGTATATGTTTTATCTCCTCGTAACAAAGTATAATCATATATAATATGCTAAACTAAAAAGAAATATTGAACAGTTTCTTGTCAACTAACAACATAAATAAGAAAGCAAAATTGATCATTGAATTACTATGTTTTTTTAAGCTTTAATATTTGTTTTAACTGGGTATTTTTGAATTAATGTTTAGACAACTATATGTATAAAATTGTTTTACATAAACTTCTAGTTTTATGCATAATAAACTGGTGTATAAACACCTAAATCATATAATGAACTTCTTTCAGAACACTTACATGCTTTTTTGATCCAATGAACAAATAGTTTAATTTAAATGAAGTGATTTTGTCAGATGAGCTTTATTTATTTGTGGTGTAACAAGATATGCTATATCAAATAGCTACTTGAATTTTAAAAATTGTATCTAGTGGAAAATATTCCTAAAAATCATGCATCCATGTACTCAGTTTTATGTCCATCCTATGTCTAGTGTTCATGTCTGTGTTGTCTGTGTTGTTCTGTGAACCAATTGAGAGAAAACTACATATCTTCCCATTTCCACGTTAGAAGAGCATCAAAATGCAGTCAGTCGCACTTATGAATTAATTATTCCTACTTTCTAATGCATAAAGAACCTGTGTCAAATTCTGTGACCTTGATCTTACAATCAGTGCCACATCATGCTACATTAAAGTTCCAGATGTTGTCATTTTGCAGTTTAAAATACACACTGATCTATGATATGATTTACTTAGAGTTATGTCGAAAATATTCATTCTTAACTGATAAGTCTGAAATAAAATATAGAAGGAATAAGTAACTATAAGGGTCATTAGAAAATTTCAATTAAAGTTGGTTATTTTAAACATGTTTTGAATATTTTGGTTATTGAATTAAGGCAGGACTGCAGACTAGCCTTAATACAAGGGGAGGTGTTTAGTCCTACAACTTAATATGCTGTGTTTATTTGATATCCATTAGAGGACTGTTTCCTTCCGAAAAGAAACAAAGGAGGAATCAATTTAATAGAACAGATGGGAGATGGGGAGAGAACTGGAGGGAAGAAGGGAGGGAAAACTATGGTTGGAATGATAAATAAGTAAATTTAATAAAAGTAAAACAAGAATATTTCTACATTTTCTATAATTAAAGCTAAACTTTACATTGTAATACTTGTATAGTAGTTTTATAATACTTGTATGGATTTGATCTAAGAGACTTTTCTTTTAAGATAGCACCCAGATATAAAAGTGGCAAAGAACTTAAACATTTTAAATAAGTATAAGATAAGTTATATTTTTTAAACCTCAGAGTAGGGTAGCAGCATTTTTTTTTGCTTACATGGCTAATATATTGGGACATTTTAATGTCCACAAAATTCTGTGGAATTATGTCTTTTATCTCACAATTCCAGAGGTAGTGAAAAGCTGAAAAGGAATATCAGGTGAAGCTCAGTTTCAAAATAAGTACATATAAAGTAAATTGAAAGTAGGTGATTTAAAAAAAAATCCTTTAAAGAATTTATATTTGCAGCTTAGGAGTGAAAAGAACATTATTTTTAAGTGAAGAATTCTATCTATAAATTAAACATATTATTCTGAGACAGTATTAATCACTTTCTTGATAGATGTCACAAAATAATCCCACACTAGTTCAGAATGAAGGGTTATTTATTTAGGGGAAAAGTACAGATCACTGTCCCAGATAATAGTCCTCTGCACAAACGGGTAATAGAAACAGAGTCTAGCAGTGAGAGCCAGAATCAAGAGAGGGAGAGCAAGCTTTACATCTTCATTTATATATAAGAGACCACACCCAAGTGGGCTGGTATCTTAAAGGCTATTGGCTGAAGGAGTGAAATGTGCTCTTTCAGTACTTTCACTCTTTACATACATTTTATTCTACAACCTTGATTATCTTAATAATTTTAAATAAAATCATCTTTCAAAGTAAAATATAGAAATTTACCTGTGTTTACATACCTCAGCCATTGCACAAAATTATGACCTGCTCTAACTACAATACACAAAGCTGTGCTCAGTCTCCACTAGCATATTTATGCTTCCACACCTACTTTTAGATCTATACCTGTCACTTTGTGTCCATGACTGTATCTATAAGTATATATACATTTTTATCTGTCATTCAGGCAACATTAGTTCTATCCAGATTAAAAAAGGACACATATTTGACACGTATCAAGATACTTTCTTTGCTTTTCAAAAGAATTGAACATATTCAACTCTTTGAAATAAAGAGCTTCACAAATGCTTTTGAACTGGTAGTTCACAGAATTATGTTTCATAAATTGTGTCAGTTGTTGACCAAGGTTTATGTCCAGCCTGGTACCACAGTCATTCAGTCCCAAAGAAACACAGAGGCCTATATTAATTATAAACTGGTTGTCGTGTTAGTTCAGGTTTCTTATTAACTAATTATTATTATTACATCTTAAATTAGTTCATAGTTCTTGTCTGTGTTAGCCATTTGCCTTGGTACCTTTTTTTCTGTAAGGCATTCTCATCTTGCTTCCTCTTGGTCTGGGTGATAACTGCAGAGAGAGCCTTTTCTCTTCCCAGAATTCTCCTATTCTGGTCACCCTGCCTATACTTCTTGCCTTTTGCCCTGCCTATACTTCCTTCCTGGCTACTGGTCAATAAGCATTTTATTTAACAAATACAAGTTACAAAACTTTACAGGGTATTAGACCACCTGCTGGTCAATAAAGATTATTATATCTACAACAATTTACTGAAATCTAATGGCAGCATGGAAATTAATGAATTTTAAAGTTATATAATGACAGACAATATTACCATTCTGGAATTTAATAACCTTTTTACTTCTACTATGGATGGTATTCTGTAAGGTTTATGTGAATTTCCTTATACATACATTTATTTGAATTTGGAAATTGTTTTGTTTTTAATATTATATAGTTAATAAAATGGTTTGACAACACAGCCACGAATGAGGCAGGTTTAGGAATGATACAGTCTTTACAGACTAATAATGAACAGGTAGTTGAAAAAATTAATACTATTAAAATGTTAATATTAATTTGACAGACAAAATTCAATCATTGTCTAACAGTGTTGAGACATTATCTGAAAGAATTTTTGCTGTTGAATTTAGTAATTGGTATCTGTTGGAAAGTTATGATAGGTTAGCAGATAAGGTATCTCTCCAGAAAGACAATATGCACACCATTAAAATTATATTTAATAATGAGATGTTATCCTTACTGGACAAATTTCAAACATTGGAATCATCAGTAATTCAGACTTTATAAAAGGCAGCAGTAAAGACAATTGAAAAGATTTAGAAAATTATTGAAACTGATGAGCAGGGAGAAAGGGTACAAGTATAGAATTTAGCCACATCAGGATGTGACAGGGTCTGGGATGACTTATCCAGAGTTTTAGCTGCCTATTCAGTAATATCCTCTGAGAAAGAATCGGGCACAAAATACCCTAAGGTAGTCAAAGAATATACATGGCAATCTATAGGTATGAGCTATCTAAAGAAATTAAGCAATAAATAGTATCTTATGTCCTGCTTTCACCATTTGTTAGGTAAATACTGAAAATGTGGGCTTCAAACAATAAAGCTACCCCTCATGTTTGACTTCAATTAATCTCAGCAGTCCTGGAAAGTGGATACCAGCTGCTATGGAAATGCTATTGGCCAGAAGAAGTAAATATTTTAGAACAACAGGGAGAAGCAAAAGTATTTGAGGCTTCCAAAGATCAAATTATTTGCAAGGGCCATTATTCCGATCCGCGGGAACAGGCTTGCTATGATGAATGCACCTTGTCCCTATGTAGCATTGCAGCTTTAAATTCGTGGGACAGGATTCACAATCCAGGAAAGAGAATTAAGTCATATATCAAGGTTAAATGGGGCCAGAAAGAACTCTTTAGTGACTTTAAAAAAAAAAAAAAAAAGGTTAACTAAGGCTGTACAAGTAGGATTAACAGACCCAGGAGCTAGACTGTACTTATTGAATCTCTGGCTTTTAAAAATCCCTACTTAGAATACAATCAATCAATCAATAAGTAAATAAATAAATACATACATAAATAAATAAATACTTGTGCCTTTAAAGGTTAGATCAGCATCAATGGATGAATGGATGCTAAATACAATGAACATTGAGACATTTGACTGTAATACTGATGCTTGGGTTGGAGAAGCAATTTCAAAAAGCTTGAGGAGACATCAAAATGCCAAATGTTTTAATTATGGTATAATAGGATATCTGAAAGGGGATTGTAGCCAAGAAATTCCTAGTAATAATATCTCTACTGAGAATGGAAAAAATAGGTGACTTTACCCTTTTAGAATATGGCAGGGTATGGCAAAAAGCTGCTTCGGTGAAATCAAGGCAGATGGATGTGTGTAGGAAACTTCTGGGTCATGGAGCTTTTGAGTTTTTATAAAAGAAGCTTTCTTTGCTTATCAAATGAATTGAACATGTTCGATTCTTTAAAACCAAGAGCTTCACAAATGAACTGGTAGTTCACAGAATTATGTTTCATAAATTGCTGTCAGTGGATCATTCTGTTGAGAAAAGTTGAGTCTGGCGACTATCATAAACTTCTTGTTCTATAACAATCACCCAAAATAGGGTGACATTTGAGAACTATATCTTTTGTTGGTCATATTGCAGAAACACATTACGTGCCTACAATCCTTCCATAGATTGATCTGGAAAGTTCTATTGGCCGAAGTGATATCCATTGTCCACTCCTGAAAATATCAGTAAATGGGAAATCTGAAATACCCTCAAGTTATTGTTATAAAAAAATAAGTTCAGTAGGATTTCAGAACTATTGCAGAGCCCTTCTTAACACTATTGACATTTTTTTCTGTCAAGACATTATGGAATATAAGGTATTGTAAGGGTGTGACAGTGTGATAAGGTCAAGTTTTTATGTATATTTAAGACCATGAGATTTTATTTTATGACATGCCTATTCCATTTTAATAAATAGTAATATTTTACCATGTAAACAATTCATTACTCCCTTAAGGTAGTTATAATGGGAACTTCCATTTATAGTTCTAAAATAATGCCATGTGAAAGACCGGAAATTAGTATGCTTTTGGGGGTGCTTGCCTTGTTAATCTGTGCAATATAGATTTTAAGATGTCATCCTGTTGTCAGCAAGCTTTATCAGTAAGTGAAGAACTAAAAAGCAGAAGGAAAGTAAAAATTACTGGTCATTACTATCTAGGAAAAATAATAGTTGCTTGGCTCTGGTCCTGATGTGCTAGACTAAGAGAATCTTGTAGTATAGGCAAAACACTAAGCCTGACTCCACTGGCAGGGAAATCCACTAGTCTGACAAAAGTAATTGCACATGTTCTGAATAAAGTGCTCTACGTTCCCATTTTATGGTAAACCTTTGAATTAATATTGAGAATTATTGTTAAATGAAATGAAAATTCAGTCCTTTTCTCAGCATCTAGCTGAGTACATCAGCAGTACATTGCCACATCTCATACTCTATGTTTACTTATTCGAATGGAAATTAAGCATGCTTATAAATTTATGACAATAAAACATTGGTCTTAACATATGGAAGTCTACTAATTCAAGGTGTAGAGAATAATATGTGTGTACAAAAAAAGAATAAGAGAGAAGGATAATTCAAGCAGTTTTACTACAAATATTTTTCTAGAATAAAAAAAGTCTAATAGACAAAAATAAAAAAAGAGGGTATGAGAAGTCACACCCATTTCTTCCCTTTTCTTTTGTAAAGGTTATTATCATTCTCATGTAGAATGCTATAGTTAATTTTTAAAACAAATACATAAATTTGGATTGAGATAAATAATTGTTGGTTATTGAGCTAACCAATATGGGAAGTTAGAATTTAAAGAAATTTTTAATTAAGTAAAACTAAAAGAGATAAATTTTATGGATCAAAGGATATATAAATTTATTCGCTTAAATAATCGTGCCATAATTGAGGTACTTGTCTCATGTTCTCATGCTTCACAGTAAGCAAACATAAAAATGAATGTCATTTATGTGTGCAATGAATTCATTAATAATTCATTTCCTTCATTAACCTCATTTAGCACTTGAGGAAAGTGCATATACATGTTGGTTGAAGATAAATAGGTTTGAATGCAAACAAAAACACTCTGAAGCACAGTTGGAACCCAGGTGTAATGCCATCCATTTTTTTTCCTTGTTTTATTTTGTGCCAAAGACATTGCCACCCACAAACAAACCATACAATTTACTCATTTACTTTGGTCATTGTTTCTCCTATCCATCTACAACATGAGTTTTAACAAGGCAGAGGTTTTTGTCTATGTATTTGCTTCCCTATCTCCAGTATTGAAAGCAGTTTTTGTCATACAATATGAAATTAGTATAAATTTATTGAGGATGTGATTAAGCAGAATGCTTTCTTTAATTTATTTCCTTCTGTAGAAATACTAAAACATTAATAACTCTTATCAATATGATGAATATGATAGAAATATGATAATCAGGTCCAAGCGTGGATAGTTGTAGAAAATCCTAAGCTGTTGCTTCTGGCAGATTGTAGCAGGCACCCATCCTCAATTAACTATTCTTGAGTTAATCCAGAAACCACCAAATCATATGATAGGAAGCTACATTGCTGAAAATAAATGCAGGTACATAATTCAAAAGGAATTTGAACCCAAAGGGTTCATTTCCTATTAATTTGTCTTTTATTCATTTGTTTGCTGGGTCAGTTCAGCTTACTTCTTAAATAGGCGCTTCATTTCTGTTTATAAAGTACCACGTTACTCATGGATCAGTATGTTTAACAGAAAGAAATCTTATATATTCCTTCTACTTATTCAGTCTTGATGCAGGGAGAACATGATTTTGAGGCTTGCCACATATCTTCTCCCTCCCATGCATTCTAAACAATTTCTTCATAACTCAGGATCCAGCATTCCAGCTGACAAGCAAATGGAGATTTATAAATGATCCTTTATTGCTTGAGAAATATCCAATAGGAGTGGATGGCCCAGATGTCCTAGTTTTACATCCAGAACGGATTCAAGACTGCCGCCTGAGATGATCAAGCCTCACATGATACTCCAGTCATGACTTTACCATAATTCTAAATTTTCTTTAAGTCCCTAAATGATTATCATTGCCCCCAAACAATATGAAGTAGCCAAGAAAATGACACCCACATTCCTAAAAGATGGACTATTGATATTTTCAGGAGAAAAACTAAACAAAGGATATTAGAATCAGAGTTCTTGTTTTAAAAAGGGGGGAAAGTGATGTGGGACAATGGTTTGTCCCCTAAATTGGAATCCTTTGATTCTGTTTTGTTGCCTGTAGATGAAACTGTGAAATATGCTAGACAATAGTTTTAGCTGATTATAAACTAACACAGAGAAGATGGGGTACATGGGATATGCATGAAGATGACTTACTGTAATGCATTATAAACATTTAAGAAGAAACAATACAAAAATGGCGCTGGATCCAGTGTGCTACAACCAATTTTATCTGCTCCCCCACTCTTTCTAATGTGGTTTTGCCAATGTGCAACTAACATATATCATATGTGTTTTTCTTATAATAAAATCAAATGTTTAAAAGTGCATTTGATATTGAACAATGCTATTACCATTTTTGTAAAAATTCCATACATTATTTTTTTTCTTTAGTAACTAATGTCAATGATTCAAAAAGTGTTCTGAAACAGCGATTTAAAGAGTGAAGATTAGAGCAGGTCCAGAATATAAATTTAATTATCTCTGGATAGACAGAGAAAAAGCAAATAATTTATTAAGAAATTATACAAGAAAATGGCAACAGATTTGGGTGTGTATGTCAGAAAAATTATTTTAATAATTAACTTTGTTTTGAAAAAAAAATAAGACAATGATTCCAGAGATATTTTATATATAGAAAATGCTATGATAGAAGTGAGTTAAGAGTATTGGATAGATGAAAAAGGAAGTGAGAATGGTCTTGATAAAAAAGAGTGATAAGCATTTGTTTATAGAGAATTTAAGGATGGAACATATAAAATATTATGGTAAAACATTTTTAAGTTTAATTCTAGATGATTGTACACACTTTCCTTGCTAAGCGACTATGACTATTTGAATATAGTTATCATTCTTTGATAATTTGGATAGGGATTAGTTTTATTTATAGTAGATAGTTAGAAATCCTAACCAAATCTGAACTTTTACTTTTAATGTATAATATAACATTACCCACAACAGTCCAGAAAGAAAAACATAAAGCAAAATAACAACAATAACATAAATGAACCAAACAAACAGTTGGGTCAAATAAGTCACAATAGTTCACATGGAACTTATTAAGCTGTACTTTGTAAGACATTTTCCTTCAATTGAGAGAGAAGCTTAGAAGATGATAGATAGGAATATAAGTAGAATGACAAAAATCTGATATATTCTGTGAGTTGAAATTTGAGATATCAAATGTTTCCTGAAATGATTTATATCTTGATTATATGACCTGGAGAATTCTGAGCAGGAAGGAGAGTGAGAAGGCCCTGTGTCAATGGCATAGATACCAGGATTCAGGTACTAGGCAAACAGCAGACTCATTTATTCATCAGTAGGAAGAGCCTTATGTAACTTTCTCACAGCACTTAGACTGGGTTCTGACCCATTGATATTGTAAAGTCACCCATCATTGGCTAGGCCCAATCAGGTCCCCCTTATTGGCTAGGCACAATCAGGACCAATGGCAGTGCCTGTTGCTAAGTTCTCAGGCAACATTATGTGGGTACCTTTTATTGACTAGGCACTAAAGGATCTCTGACTAATGCTAGGCCTTCCGGCAGACTCTAGGTTTGACCATCCCTTGGTTTTGTATACATTATCTTCTGACATATCTACCTTTTTAATTTATTACGTGGGCACTACGCCTCAGCAGGAGCCAGAGTTCATTGCTCTGGCTTTGTTGACCCTGGCTCAGGAGGACTCAGCAATTGTGTTGTGCCTGTCTCAGGTTGGTCTTCCAAACAGGCTCTTACCCACATTGACAACTATCCATTGAAGAGCATTCATTCCCGGAGAGTTGCTAAAGTGAGATAACTAGGCCATAGTCTTTTGAATTTCAGATAATGAGACATGTATAACCGTAAGCGGAGGACTGGAAAAGGGATGCCTAAAAGAGCCATTAACACCTCAAGAATAACCTCAGTTGCTGCCAACTGCTGTCTAATATACTGTAGGAGGCATTTAAAAAGAATAAGAATTAACAATACCTCGCCAAATAAGGCATATGTGACCATCCAGGAACGATCAAATAACATTTGTATATTATTCCAAACTTTTTAAAAAAAATTAGTCAAAGGTTTTAATCTTTGCCTTTACCTTATCTAATTGAGAAAATTTTATGTGTTAGCTGTAATAAATAATATAGAAACTTACTTGACCATGGGCCCTTTCTATATTTAGCCAGCTCTCCATGGTCTTAACTATCATTCTTCATCTCAAAAGGCATCATACAAAATGAGGTAAAATGAGAGTCACAATTGAGTCTCTTCACAGTATTTAACATTTCAATTTCTTTCTCTAATCATAAATCAATTTGTTTGGGAGAGACAATGAGAACAAGAAAGGGGAGTACATACATTACCTATGCTAAGTTATACCCTCCTTGGTAGAAGCAGGCTGACCCGTGGTTGGGCATACATCTCTTACCAGAATCCATATTAATTTCATAGCAGTATAAAAAAAAAAAAAAAAAACACAAGCATACCCTAGCACACAAGCATACCCTAGCTTGTGACTGCCATTAGAGACAGGATCTCTCCATCTCACCAGGGGCAGGTGTGTGTTTCTTGGCAGAGATGCCCAGTGCTTGTAGGCTGGGCTCAGCCCCTTGTCATCAAAACTAAGAAAGTTCATATGGAAAAGTCCTCTTCTAAGGTCAGACAAATATCTCTCCTAACATCTGATGAGACTGTCCTGGCCAACAGTTCCTTAAGAGCTCTTTTGTTCGTCTCCACAAAGGCTCGTCTTTATGGATTGTACAGGATGCCAATGGTATAGGAAATCTTTCATGACCCCAGAAAGACATTGAATTTTTGAGAGGTATAAACAGGGTCATTGTCAGTCTTAAGTCCCTAAGGTACCCCAATAACTACTATGTCTGACTTAAGAGCCCTGATAGCATACCTGGCTTTCTCCACAGAAAGGACAAGGGCATAAACAAAGGGGGAAAGGGTATCTATTATCACCTGAACACATTTAAGACTGTCTAAGAGGACATGATGAGTTGCATCCATCTGCCAAATGGACTGGAAAGGTAGTAAATTTTAATTTTTGTTGGTTCCCTACTGCACTGATGGGAGGGCCAGGTCTAAACTTCCAGTGGTTTAGGAAGCAGAGTACCTCTGTTTCTGTTAATATCATGATATCCACAATCATGTCCACCACACCTCTAACAGCTTGTCTATCAAGTCAGCATTGGGGAGCATGGAAATATGGGCACCGTCCAAAAGATTTTGGATTATGAAAACCTCCTCTTAATGGCAGGACTGAGGAATGCCCTTCCTAAAGTTTAAATGGGCAAGGTGCTTCAACAGACTGTGATCTACAATTCTTTACCCAATGAAATCCCTTATTGCATCTAGGGCATCAGGTCTTAGGGTTTCCCCAGGCACAATCACACCACAGATGGCCTGGTTTGCCTCATCCCCAGTAAGTTCTATCTACTTGGGGTTCCTTTTCCCCCAGGAGTGCCTTCGGCACACTGTCTCTCTGGAAGGAGGGCATTCAGGGATGTGATAAGTGCATGATGGAACCATTACTGAGGTCAAGATCTCTTGTGGCCATTACCCTCATGTGGACCTCACTGTAAACCACTGTAATTGTTTTGGAGGTGAAGGTATTGATCCCTTCCCACACTAATTGTTTGATTAACATTTTCCTTGTGAGGCCCAGGTTTACTCTCTGCTCAACTGTCTCATTGACACTTGCAAGAAAAAAAGTAAAAAGTTCTCAAAGTTATTGAGTAAGATTGGAAAAGTAAGTTAGAGTCCTGTATGGGTACCTGCCTTATGAGCCTTGAAGGCCAGGTCAAAAATCTGTTGGTAGTAGTGACATACTTGCTCCAACAAGTTTACAGCTTCCCTAGTAGGGCTATTCTTTCTCTTCCTTTACAATTAGTATCACTTCCTGATGACTACGTATTTAAATATGCATGCTTATGGGGTTCATTCTTAATCAAAAGCCATACGAGGTTTACAATACCAAGTATAACTTATGGATTCTTTATGTGAAAATCAGTCCCGAAAAAAATTCTCCTAAATTTTTCAGTGTTCTTATTGTAACTTAGTTTCAATTTATAATTTTTATAACAAATGAATATTTTAAAGAACTGTACCTAATATGGAAGTATCAACTCAATGGATGAAGAAAGAAGAGAATCCAAGTAGCAGACTAATTGATATAAGTGCCATAGTGGTTTAGGGCATTGTCTTTTCACTAAGAGATGACCAGATTTTAGGATGCAATAAAATAAAATAAAATGTTACCAATAAAAATTCGCAATATGGTAGCTATTATATAGTAAACTGTCAAAACCTGATATTCAACAAGGTTTTTAATATTCAAACAATTTTATATCATTCCTAGAATGTAACATGCATTACATTGCAATGTGAAATTTAATTAACAGATTATAGAAGTGGAAGACATAAGTTTTATGTTCAACTATGTTGCAGTGTTCACTATTGTGTAAAATGCATTGTTCAAAGAATCCACAGCCCTATTTCATTTGCATTTCTCTTAGTTGTTCTAAGGACATTTTAGAGCATAAAGCTTTATTTTAAATTCACATTAAAACCCCTCCTGGTGTTGTTTCTTTAGTATTTGTTACTCTAGGTGTGGATTTCCATAAAAACTGTGAAAATATAAAATGTCTTAGACAAAGAAATTTCCATGATTCTCTTCTTGTATTATATTTAAGCTAAGCAAATTGAAAGGAACATTTATCTTTCTCTTAATACCTTACAAAGCCTAGCTAATCTAAATTCATTTGTATTTTATCAAATACAGTGTGAGGCCATGTTTGTTGTGTTCTTTTTAAATTATGAGATTCAATCTTGTGGTATGACATGTATGTTGTCAGATACAAAACACATTTTTTGATCCAAATGTTTTAATTTATCACTGAATTACAAGACATAAAAATGATAATTCCACATGCATTTTTGCCTTTCTTTTGTAAGTTCTTTTATGAATGTGCCCCTTTATATTTTTATATTCATATTATTTTGATTTACATGTGAAGATAATTTCATTAAAAAATTTGGCTTTAAAATGGGATTTTATGTAAGTATGCAATGCTCTTTAATTCTTGAAATAAATGTAAAAACGGTATAATAATACATACTAATATAATTGGATAAAATAGAGAATAAAATTTAATAATTACATGATTCTATACCACAAAGTATCTAAATAGACCCCAAATTATTAATAACCTACACACATAGCACAATCTTCCATTTATACTTCCTGGTGTGGCGGAGTATTCAGTTCCTAAAATAAGTTGTATAATATTTCTTGAAAATTTGCCTACAACAAGGAAGCTTTGTTTTAAATTATATATTAATTTGAATTTCTGCTTATTTATGAATGAAGTTAGATGTTGATAACATTAGTCTACAGGAACAATAACCCATGACCTTTATGAAACATACCTGCATAAAGTAAGCACTACTCCATTTTCAACCTTCATTATTTTTCTTCTTTTTTTAGTTCCTACAAAATTTATTTATCTACAACCTTAACCAAAAGATATGATGATTTCTACAGATTAACATTGTCTTGCTGGCTAATTTAATGTATTTTGAAATCTACCTTCTCCATATCATTTAAAATTAATCTTTTGTCATAGAAATAATAGAGTATGGCATAGATTACTAAGTTAAAATAATAGGTTTTTCCTTATCCTTCATTTTTAATATGTTTTTGTGTGACTTACAAAGACTTCTTGTGAATTAAATATTCTTTATCATTTACAAACTATTTCATACTATTTCTGTATTATCATATGAGATTTTCCAATGTGTTCATCAAGAAAAGCCCAAGTGTCTTCTTTACTAGAATAAACTTCTTTGATATCATCTAGCCTCTTTCCTTACTGAGACACTGCCTTCTTCTGACTGGGATTAGTCACCTAAAAAACAGACAAGCATCTAATTGTATGAGTCAAGTAAGTTTACAGAAACAGTGATTCACATTATATCTCAAATTTTTAGCTTAGTATCAGTAGTGTCATTACAGCATTGGTGGTAAGAATTTTATATACTCACTAGTTATATTATGACTCTGACATATGAAATTAATGATATGTGTTTGTTATTCCAAAACCAGAGCCGTCTGAGTCTGAACATGGCTTCATAGCTTTTATATACGTATATCTATTACCAGGTTGTCAGTCCTAGAAGGTGAGTCACTTGCAATGTGTAAGAAAATAAAGGTCAGGCTCTTAAAAATCAAATGAAGATTTTCATGAGAGTTCTGATGGTGTTTGTCAGCCTATTTGACCATCAGCTATATGTATCACCAGACTCTATTAGAAATAACCCTCATCAGATGTTCAGTCCTCTGATACCTTGATCTCAAACTTCCCAGTCTTGAATCTAAGCAATAATTATTTTTAATTTTCCAGTCTATGATATTTTGCAATAACACTCTGTTGTGCAATAAGCTTTTGAACACTGTAAAATAGTTGTCTCTGTCTAACGCATCTTCTTATTGTTTTATTAGAAAGTTCAATAGCCATTATCAGTTGGAAATTTTGTACAGAGAAAGGAGCTCGGAGAGGAACGTAGGTACAGGGATTTTTATTGGCAGACTCAGAGCAAGTTGGAGGTGCTAAACTAAAGAAAGATAAAAAAAAAAAAAAACTATGTGAGAGAAAGTTGATAAAAATATGGGTTAGATAAGTTATAAGAGCTATTTGGAAACAATAATAACCTAAAGACCAAGCTTTCATAATTAATAAGTCTCTGTGTCATTTGTGAGCTGGTGGTCCATAAGGAAAGTAAAACAACATTTGGTACCCAATAACTGACAGCTAAATACAGGTAGAAACTAAAATAGCTTAGAAAAAAGTTCAGAACATGGAGTCTTAAGGGACATTCTGATGACCACAATCTTTGTTAAGCTCAGATCATATGCTTGGGCATATGGATCTTTTAAAAGGCCCTGTTACTGAGCATTTGAATGGGGTTTATAGGTTTATGAACAGTGTGAAGCATACCATGTGATGAGAGACTAGGTAGAAATGTCTATACAATACAGACCTAAAAACTTCCCAGAGTTGGGACATATGAAACATCTCTAGGATGAGACCTGCATGTATGAGGCTTCTCTCTTACCCACATGAAAGGATCAGATCCAGACACCCCATACACTAGGTGCAACATTGCTGTGGGTTGCCAGCATCCTAACAGGTTAAAGTTTGTCTTAATTCAGTCAGAGAAGGTTGCAAATGCACTGAAAATATTTATTCAGGCTGAGAAAGCCTCTAAATATTAAATACAATATGCTTAACCTGTATTTAGATATATAAGGAAGAAAAAAATTGATATAGACATTAATAGAAAAATAGTTTAAAAATAATAAAACAAAGTCTATAAAGAGAGTAAAATTATATAAAAGTAATATCACAAAAATATGAGAAATACCATAAGTCAAGGTTGTGGGTCATATGTAGTGCTTTATTAACATTATGCAATTTAAATGCTAATGAGCAAAAAATGACAGCTGTTGAAAAAAATTGGATTATTAAAGAACCACTAAATGAAATTGTATAATTTGGAGAATCTTAATTTTAAAATGGAAGTCAGAGAATATATTGCATAGGAGGAAAGTTTATGCATTTGTTTTCACAGGGAAAAAATGTTTTGAATTTTTGCAAAATTAATAAAGATTAAATTTGATGGGGGAGGCTATTGGAGGAGGTCACTTGTTCTTTCCAGCCAACCAGCTAGCATAGATGCTGAATAATCACACAGAAACTGTATTACTTAAATCATTGGTTGGCCCATTAGTTTTAGCTTCTTATTTGCTAGCTCTTACATTAGCTTAACAAATTTCTATTAATCTGTATATTACCACAACATCAAGGCCTACCAGCAAAGTTTCAGCACATCCATCTCTGGCTACTCCACGGCATCTCTCCCTCTGCTTCCTTCTCCCAGCATTCAGACCTGTTTTCCCTGCCTACCTAAGCTCTTCCTTATCAACAGGCCAAGACAGTTTCTTTATTTATTAATCAATAAAAGTAACACATAGACAGAAGGACCTCCCACACCAGGAGGTCACCTAAAAATCTGGACTGCATGAAGAATGAAAGAAATGAAGAAAACCTGCATCTGTTATTCCCTTATATCTCTGATAATTTTCTGTTTGCCAGACATGTCTAGTGGTGAGACTGGGGTGTTGAAGTCTTCCATTATTAGTGTATGAAGTTTAATATGTGATTTAAGCTTTAGTAGTATTCTTTAACATATGAGGATGCCACTGTATGAACAGAATGAGAGGGATGACATTGGAGGGACAGAATTGATAAAAGAAAGAGATAAAGGGACAGGTGGGGGAAATGCTCAGTTTGTCAGACTTGGACTAGTGAGATGCATGCATGCATATATTTTCCTCCCACGCAGTGGAATAGACACAAAAGCTGTGTGAGAATTTCAGAGTCTTACTTGCTATGCCAGTACAATTGAGTTTTTTTTTTTTTTTTCAGTTTGAGGTTCTGGATGAGTGATTCTGGAGGAATTTGTCTTAAATTCTTAATCACAGATATAGGAGAGCCATTGAAAGATGTTAGAACTCTTAACAGCAAGATTTGGTATTAACATGGAAATATATCAGTTTGGCTGTGTTGGTCAAAAAAGATATATAAAGCTTGCAAGGAATGAAGAGAATAGAAATTCAACTCTATTTCTCAATCAGTGGAATAGCAGAGAACTTAAAAATATATTTAATATACTACCCCTAAATTAAAATAAGATTTTTTTCTCTGTAATATTCTAAAATGTACAATGAGAATGTTATTCCCCAGCAAATCTATAGAAAAGAACATAATTTAAAAGTGTTATATAGGAGAAACTTAAAGTCATAATTCATAAGCAGCACCCATAGTACATTAGATCAGTTCATGATTTAAATCAATATTCTTTCTCAAAATATAAATTGAGTTATTGGTTTACCAACTTCATGCAAAAGTTAACACAGTGGCTTGTTTTCTATTTCTGGTACTTTATTATATGTTCTAAATCTAAGGAGATAGATAATGTAATATTTCCACTCAATACTACATAAAAGACTAACATGATTAATTTAAGGCAAGTGCTTATTATCAAGTCTTTTCAGAAGTCAATTTTAACTGACACACTGCAGTAACATTTTTAAATAAGATGAAATGGTATCATACCAGCTTATAAATTCACCAATTTATATGACTTACCAACTAATAAAAACATTTGAATAAGGATAAGTAATTAATAAGAAATAGAGATACAATAGTTATGAATAAAGTGCCACCATGAATTTGACATTTATAATGGAGTATCTGTTAATTTCCTTCTTCTATATGTTGTTCTAATAAGATTTGTCAGGCTGATGTTCAATTTATCTTTCTGTGCATCTTGCTTACAGATGACAGATCACTGACTCATATGAATCAAATTTTCAGACAAAATGAAGAAGAGCCTTGCTTAAGCAGTGGCTATGAAGGAAAGACATTTTCATGATCACTTCTATGAATCTTTTGCCCTTATTTACATATTTTTTTAAAAAAAAATCAAGGCTTATGTTGGTTAGACTAAGAATGTCCATTATAGAGTCACCAGGGAATGAAATCTTTTGAAAATATTAGAGTCCTTAGGAAGTGTGGTCTTCTTGATCAAGGGGGTGGGGTTTGAGGATTCAAAAGCCTATGCTAAGATTGGTCTCCCTCCCTCCCTCCCTCCCTCCCTCCCTC
>NW_026067938.1:2557350-2630018 GCF_014885135.2 Alexandromys fortis | reverse complement strand
TAATAGCTCATGTGTAAAATATATTATTTCTAGTTCTTTATCTCATTTTATAGAAATCCTAAAGATGTATTCTGCCTTCAGTCAATTGGGTAGTTGTTATCACCAAGGTTTATATCCTTATCTATTACCAATTTTTCTTTATATATTATCTTATATTCTACCTTACTTTCCTTCTCAAATGCACATGGAATTACTTCTCCATGTCTGCCAAAATAAATTATTCTACTTATTAATGATAATCTCGTGCTTCCAGGAAACAATAAGCATCCTGAAAATGTTCCTAGTATCTTTGCTAGTTGTTGTCTGTCCACTACATATGCACAATAAAACATACTGTTCATTTACACATATGAGCACACATACAAAAACATTCATGTACATAATAAATACATAAAAATATGTATAAAATTTAATAATTCTCCTATACAATGTTTATATTAAAATCAAAATTAGATTTTTTGTATTTATTAAAGTTTATTCCATCATTTTTCTTAGAAGTTTCTTAGAACACATGATAAATGAGCATGTGTTAAGTTCAATAAGGAAGAAAAGTGAATGTACAATTATAAAACATCCTAATATTATATATATTTGTTTGTGAATTTCAGATATTGTCAAATAATACGTTCCACTTTATGAATTAACTTTTCACAAGGTTCAGATATAGAATTAATTAACTTACTGTCTTTTATTATGAGAAATAAAATCTTAAGAATCATGCCTCACTCATCAAGAAAATGAGAAGATGCCAATGACAGGACAGTCTACAAAATTTGCTCTAGTACTGAAGGTCAGAGTAAAGCTTCTTGGGTGAACAAACAGGCTTCCACATAAGCTTATTGTATGCCTCAGTTGGGAGAAGCTTTTAAAATATATTGTATAGCCAGGTGGTGGTGGTACATACCTTTAACACAGTACTTCACAAATCCCAGTAAGCAGGTCTCTGAGCTTAAAGCCAGCCTGATATCCATATTAAGTTCTTGGAAAACCAGGGTTACTCAGAGAAAACCTATTTCAAAAACTAAACACAAACAAATAAACAACCAAAACTAAAATAAAACTAGAATAAAATGCAGATTATTTATCGAGAACACAATGAATGTAACATAACTATTAGATTGATGTTTGATGAAAGTTGAAGACCCATGCAAAAGTTGCTATTTTCAGACAATAAGTGCTTTAATTTTATGATCATTCAAAATGTACAGATGCTAAGAAAGTATCAAACTATCTTCTATATAAAACCTGATTCTGAAAGATAAGAACCAGATAACTAAAATCCACATATGCATATTAATGACAGAGACAAAAGCTCAATTTTATTTGAATGCTAGTATATTCTGCATACTATGATAAGGCTTAACATGGGTTATGCAAATTTCTCAACTAAATATAACATCTATAATGCTTATGGCCATGATTGGCACCATGCCCCAAGTATAAAACAATGAGAGGTAAAGTTTTGGGGTAAAATTTCTTGCTTATGGTATCAGAAAGGGAAAATGTGGGTTTGGTTTAATCCTAGGAGGTCTAAATTCCAACTTTTTATTCTTAAACACAAAACTGGGCTAGGTATCCCAAAAAGGTTTCAGAATGTGCAAATGAATTGAACTTTTGGCAGACCACATTTCTCTGGAAGGAAAATCACAACTGGAGCAAGTAGGCCCTGCTGCATTAAGAATATTATACCTAAGTAATGGGAAGGTTTCTGGTGAATCCAAATAATCCAAAGATAAGCTTTAGGGTAAGTTGCATATGTATTTATTGAACTGCCTTTGAGAATCTTTTCAAAAAAATGTTTAAAATATGTTCAGTTATTAGCAAAAGAATTATTTTCAGCAGCTCTTTGAGTATATTGAATCCTTTCAAAGAACCATTTGGCTTGTATAAATGAATGAAAATTATGATGCCATTTAATATATTCAACTGTGTAGTAAGGTGTTTTTAATCTTGATTTTATGTTGGAGAAAAAATTTACATCTGCATTTATAATGCTCATGAGGTCACGAGACAGCAGTCAGAAGAGAAGAGAATGGCAAAGATAACTTCATGTATGTTTCCACAAAGGTTGCCTGAAATAGAAATTTGTGAATTAATTTTTGACACATACTTTTCATCATTTCTTCTTCTTTTTGAAAAATGGTTAATGTAAGATTACATCCCTAATCATAGTAGGTAATATTGTCATAAGGCAGCTTTTCGGGACCACTGAAGAGCTCAGATTGTCAGAGTAATAGAGAAGGTCTATACATGAATTATTCAAAGGATTGTATAATCAGTACAGCATTCAAATTAAACCCCAGAATGTGCAAATTAGGCAATTATTCATAAAAAAATTATTAACATTTTAATTTTTCAGAGCTCAATGTGACATTTTACATAGCTTCACTTAAATATAGTGGAGAGCACACAGTTAGGGACATAGTTTTGTACATCCGAATGGCAAATTTGTACGAATTCTTTACAGTTCTACAAATGATAATGTGGTTTGGAGGAGCCATGTAAAATTTCTAATTTTCCTGCAAATGTGAGCATGTGTCTGATCATTCAAATATGTCAGTCATAATCAGCCAGATTATCCTGTAATCTGAACTCAGTCAGTAAAGAATGTTGCACAGAAGTGAAATAATCTGTCTCTTCTCTTTTTATTTTTATGAGATGGTACATTAATCTGATTAATGGCTTTTCAAAATATGAAGTAGAATATAAGTTCAATATAGGAAGTAAAATCAGTGGGTACAGCTGGGGGCATGAGTGGGAAGAACTAATAAACACTGAAAGAGATGTCTAACGAAATAGACTCTACCTGTGCTTTGCTAACAAAACCTAGAAACAAAACCAACCTCCCTGTGATTAGATACAAATTAAAGAACAAATCATAACAAAAATATTAAGATCTCAAAAGGAAAGGAATGAATAGTCTTCTCTGATGATGTAGAATTTTATGACTGACGCTCTGCTGGTAACTATATGCCAGAACTCCAGCCCCACTGCTGCTCCATTTGGAGTGAGCTAGCATCCCCTCCTTGAATGAAATGAACGAGAAACTTTTAAGGTTTAATGTTTAGAATCTTTTAAAACAAATCAGTAGCTCTTAAAGCAAAAATCAAAACTGACCAACACAGTGAACAACTAACTGTGAGGCAACTAGAATAATTTTTACTCTTTCAAAATATGAGCACATTTAGGTAGATTTTGGTGCTTCAGCTAAATACTCAAAACCATTTACAATTTTAAACCACATGGTAGTTTATGTGTTTATTAGTGTTACCTTACCTTTCTTTACTGTTGTCACAATGAATTTTTCTTTGTTTGCTAGTAAATATCATTGGGGGGAAACACATAAGTTCTTTAACTTTAATATAAGCCACACTTATTTCTTAACAATCCTGCGTAAAAGACTTTGAAATGGGCTAATAACAAGGAAAAATACATAAAGTAAGAATGTAGCTTACTTTTTTAACACACACACACACACACACACACACACACACACACACTTGAAACAGAGACCAGAAGAAAAAAATTCACTATTTAGTAAAACAAGATAAGCAATGATATTTAAATCATACATTTTGGTGCAATGCTATCTCGTGGAACATATCTTATTCATTTCACTAGCATGAAAATGGATATAGCTGCACCAACTGAAACAGTGATGAAAAAGTAGAGAAAAATGTTGAAAGGACATGGAACAGTGTCATCAGTTATGAACTACTCAAATAGATTACACAGCAAAACAAAAGTATTAAAATACAAAGGTATTATGGTACACTTGGACAGAACCTTTACTTTTTATTTAAATACTGATATCTATCATAGATGCCTGTTAAATATTTACATAAATATCAGCATTGAATTAATTATTGTTGAAAAAGAAAACTGGTAGGCAAATATAAAATAAATTCATTCTATCTCATCAATCTTGTATATTTATTAATAGTATTTTCTTACTTAAAAATAAATGTCATATAAAATATAAAGTAATGAAACTGTTTCATTTAATATTATTATTATAAGTTTTGGCAATGGATTAAAATAACTTTCTGTTATTAATTAAGATATTATAGTAGGTCTCATTTTGGTTTTGTTTGTTTGTTTCCTTTGTGAAAGACTTTTTTTTTTTAGGGTGAACTGACCACTTGGATCCCAAGAAAGAATGTTGTTCACTTTGTTGCTCAGTGTGTCTTGTCTAAGTAGCACATGGTACAGCGCCATGTCATTGTAGTAATTAACACAGACTCCCTGGACTTGGCGTTTTCTATGTGGAACTTCCCAAACACGACAGTCTTTCATCTCTTGACTCCACTTTCCACCTTATCACACAATTGCAGACCCTTCATACTGGATTCACTCCTGTTTTCAAGGTGGAGACTCTATTTGCGTACTACACACATCCTTCTATAACCACCTTTTTTTTTACATACAGTGGGTTGTCTGCCTGGTCTGCAGGTTAAGTGTCAGTACAGTCAGGGCAACTCAGAGAAACCTGCCATGAAAAACTGAAAAGTAGAAGCAGGAGAAGGAGGAGCCTCAGAGGCAGGGCATGAACAGTGAATATACAGGGGAGCAATCCAGTTCTGTGCTTTGCTCAAGAAAGACAAACCTCTTCTAGAATAAGCAGTCAGTCCTCCAATCCACCTGCCCTTATCACCAAGAACATTCTGTGTCCTGGTTGCTAAAATAGAGATTCCTGTTCTGGACAGTGTAATTTGGGTTTCAATCCATGATAGCCACCTTCAAGGACACAGGTTTTCTTTAGCCAGAGCACAGTCCCATGGTACCCGGGCAGATTCATAAAAAGAGAAAGTTTGTTGCTGATGGCATGTTCACAGTAGACAATGGATTTTGAGCTAAGGCTTAATTTCTTGAAGAAACTTTCATGAGTGTTGATGATATCATTAATTTTCATATAATATAAAAAGATAATTTTATTTCATTTTCTTCAAATGATTTAACTTGGCAGTGGGAAAGATTTCTGTGTTGAAATGCAAGATTAAAATAATTAAAGCAGCCCATAAAACTTAACGATTTTTGGAAGATCTTTTTTTCTAGTATGTAATTTAAACTATAATTTACTTTTAAAAGTCATTATCACTGTAACTAATCTAAACTGTCTGATAACAATGAATACTGGGCAAGATATGTTTTGGAAAACTTAAAACTATATGTAGAACAAAATGATATTCCAGATACAACCAAAATATATGCCTATAAACAACTATACATTTAAAAACTATTTCACATAAATAAAAAGGCCTTTTTAAGTTTCTTTTTTTTTTTCTCATTTCTTTCCACACCATACCAATCTGGGAAAACTTTAATATATGTAGGAAGAGATTTAATGTCAAAAAGAATGTTATTTTATATGTAGAGATATAAATTAGATGGCAATAGAACTCAGTCTAAAAAGCATCAACAACCTAGGATGCCTGCCTCATTTTCCATTTGAGAAGAACTCTTAAAAATCTTTTCTTTTCTTTTTCTGCAACATTTAAGAATACCTCATGCCTTTTCCAGAAAATATGGGTTTGTTCTTCGCATACATAGGATCCCACAAAAGTCTGTAGCTCCAATTTTAGGGAGTCCCACCCACAGATTTTTCAGACCCATGAACACAGATGCTACATCTATGTACATGCGGGTATAACACTGAAATGCACAAAATAAAAATAAACCTTTGAAAAGTTATTTTTTAAGATATACGTTAAAATTTATGTGAATTAAAGTCACAGAAGTACTGTTAGCTATCCTAATATTACAAATCAAAATATGGTCTGTCTTACTAATATTTTACTAATATCATCAAAGAAGGATGAAATATTACAAGAAGAATTATTTTTTTATTTATTTTTTATCTTTTTACGTACCATCCCCAGATTACTCTCCCTCCCGTTCTCCTGGCCCCTATCTTTCCTGATCCCACCCTGCATTTACTCCTCCGAGGGGTAAGGCCTCCCTTGTGGAGTCTACAAAGTCTGATATAACACATTGAGACAGTAACAAGGCCTACCCCGATTTCAAGGCTGAGCAAGGTGTCCCATCATAAGAAATGGGCTCAAAAAAAAAGTTCATGAATACAGGATAATTTCTGGCTTCACTGTCAGTACACCACTCCCCCCACTGTGAAGGGAAAAAAAGACCAAGCCACATAGGTGTCACCCACATTCAGAAGTTTCATTTCAGTCCCAACCAGGTTTTCCTGATGTCAGTCAGTTCAGAGTCCTTTGGCTCCCACTAACTCTGGTCAGCTGTCTCTGTGTTTTTTTTTTTTTTTTTTTTTTTCAACCATGATCTTGACATCCCCCCACCTTGCTCACATGATCCCTCCTCCGTCTGTTCAACTGAACACAATGAGCTCAGTCAAGTACTTGACTGTGGATCACTTCATCTGCCTCCACCAGTTAGTAGATATAGATTCTATGATGACAATTAGGCTAATCACTAACCTGAATATAGGGGAAGGCCAATTCAGGCAGCCTCTCCGATATTGCTAAGAATCTTACTGGGGTCTTGTGGGTTCCTGGGAATTGGTCCCTCATCTTGTATATTGGCTCCTGACAGAGATGAAGAGAAAGGAAAGACCTTTTTTTTTTTCAATCAATGCAATCATCCTAAGTATTAATCTATGATTTGCCGTTTACTAAATGAGAGAACTTGAATAACTCTTTAAAAATTTTTAACCTAATATGTAACATGAACATATTCTCAGACGAATATATCTTAGATGGTTTACAGGTTTGTGAAAAATTAGTAAAATCTGTTAGATGCAATATATCACCTTATACAAGGTAAGAATTCCATATTCATTACTTTTAGTCTGTTATTATCCTAAATTTATTAAAGTAGTTTTTAACATCAAAGTTCAAACACGTTAAATGAAATAAATAAAATGAAAGCGAAACATGGTAAACCAATGAGTTTTGTTTGTTGATCTTTCACACATTATTTATTAGATCTGTCTCTTTTGATTGTTTTGTTTTAAATTTTTCTTCAGAAAATAAAAATGGTTTGGAATGTTAGAGCAGACATTTCCATCTTTAGCTGAGGACTTTGGAGGGTTTGATGAAGGAAAAGCTTGTTTTCTTTTGACATGTTCTGGAAATCATGAGTGCAAAGGGTAAGGAGTTGTTCAATAATAAAGACCATTATAATATTTAAATTTGTTATCTTTATAGTGGCTTTACAGTTACAGGTCATCCTTAGAATAGTGTTCCACTTCATATAAGATCTTATCTGAAAGTCCTATACACAATAGCACGTAGAACCAGGGAAACAGACTCTTTGCTACACACTTGTGAAATGGAGAGTTTCTGGTAATTTACAGAAATGCTATGTTTTCTAGAGTGCTTCTCTAAATTCTTTCTGACCAGTTTAATGTTTCCTCGTGCTTTGCAAAGGAACTATATATCTGATGCATCTTGCTTTCCTTTTAGAATCCTGTGAGTCTCTTTCACAGCTAACTACCTCCATCTAGCCATTAAATGTTTTCTTGTTCATAAACATGTCATAAATTCTTAAAATACAACAGCAAATAACACTCCCCATCTTTGAAGTTCTGAATTTATAAGGAAACATGACCTAGATATGAGTGGATTAAAAAAAGAACTCCTAGCAGCCTTTTTATGAAATATCTATGAAGCAAATTTGATGAAATAGCTCAATATTTCATATTAGTCACAAGTTAACCTGTGACAGAGAAGTCTGCACACAGCCTGCTCAATCAGAGCACCTGGCTTCCCTAAGAATAGCCTGTCTGCTCAGAAAGTGTTACAAACTAGGTCAGTTGGGAGGGGCACTTAGAGACACAGCGGCCAACACACCAGGCTTTCAGTCAGGCAGAGACTTCTGTGGGACTCTGTGAAGACTCTGGAAAATTCAACGTGATTTTTGTACTAAACAATCAAACACATAGTCTGTGTGCATTTGCATTTGTTGCAGAAGTAGGTTCGCTATCAGTGGCACAGTTATCCATGGGCAATTCTGTATGCGCAAAATAGGGAGGACCAAGTCTTGCTTTATCAATAAAAAGCCCAAGATGCCCTAAAACTAAGATGATACAGAAAATTTGATGTATTCATATTTTCCAAGAAAGAATGATCCAAAAAATAAAGACTGTGTGTGACAAGACAGTGATTCTGAACCTCCCAAGTAAAATGCTGTAGAGAAGAAATTAATGTGTATTGTAAAATGATTCTTGGATATTAGTATTGAGTTATCCTGTGTCTTTTAGAAATTCCAATAACCAAGTTATTCCTTGGTTTGAAATTACCATTGGAATTGGGGGGAGTGCTTTAAATAATCATATATACTTTGGAAAGACAGTATTACAGTTTTTAACAACTGATACTTTAAAGATATTATGGCTTTATAATTATTATTTAAAATAAAATATAAAATACAGAAATTAGGGCCATTTTGACTGAGGTAGGCCATTAAAATATCAAAATGGCAAATGGAATCATATATGTGATATGGATTAATTAACCTTATGAAGTTTTCTAGGTAACCCATAAAATTAATATCAAATTAAATAATCTTTTTTTCAATTGACATATGATAAAGGTGATTAGGAAATCTTAGGCAAGACTGAGGAACACCATAGTTCCGTGATTATAACACAAGACAGAAGCGCTTCCAGAAAACCTATACTTGTAAAGAACAGATTCTTTAAACAATTGATAATCAGAGAAATGCTTAATAGATGGCTAAAGATGCATCATCTATAGTCTGTTAGGGATGAGATTTCATAACCAAGCAGGTGTTACTGCTCCATTATGAGCACAGGTATGACATTTCACCATCAGTGTTCCAATGAATCAAAATCATGGTAGTTTTCAGATTGTTATTGAAAGGATGGTTGATCTTTAAAAAGAAGAAATTAATTTCTTTTTTTATTTTAAGACGTGGGTACAACAACAAACCATATTAATTTTTTTTCTGAGAGGGTTGAATTAAGGGGGTTACACACAAGACTGTCTTTTACTCTGTGAGTTCGAGACCAGCCTAGTCTACAAGAGCTAGTTCCAGGACAGGCTCCAAAACCACAGAGAAACCCTGTCTCGAAAAACCAAAAAAAAAAAAAAAGACTGTCTTTTAGTACTCTTTCAAGTATTTCGAGAAGTCTCTTCACATTGATATCAATGTAGAACAAAGGATGAGAATGACAGGCATAGACTCTATTTCGCCATTTACTTCAAATTGATCAAATACACAATAACTTACTGCTGGGCTCACAGGATTCAGTGATCATGTCATTACTTTGACAAGTACTAAGTTATTGGTGATTCCAGAGGATGCTAACTATGAAATGCCTTTTTTTCCACCATTAAGGCAACCCCGGAAGGATTGTCAACACTCCAACACTCTTGACTCTAGTATTTGCTTGAGAAACTCTGTGTAGGCATATCCCCATGACTGTTTCCCCTCAAAGGGAGGAATTAACTGATCAGGGAAAAATCGTCTGGGTTTTGATGGTATTCATTTCCTTGAGCGCATATTTCAAGAGAATGTTAAGTAAGATAATATTCACTGCTTTCAACTTATTGACCTCTGTCAGTCTCACTGATTCACTAGCAGATGTTTCCCAGATATTCAGACATCTGATGACTGATAAGCACTCCCTTTCACTGACCATTTCTAAGACCATCTTCTCCCATGATGCAAGATGCACAAGCACATAACAAAACTTGCTCAAGTAGATTATCTAGGTGCTATTCCTTTTTAATGCTAGCTCTGAATTTCCCATAAGATTATGACTCATTTTCTGCCAAAGACCCTTAGACACAAGTGGAAGAAGGCAAACACAGTGTTATTATTTAACTTAAGTTCCATGGATGAAGTTTGTCTCTGTGAGGATGAATGCCTCTAACCTTGGAAAGTTCAAATTTGTGTAAATGACATAGGGCTTACTGAGATGTGACAAAACTTTTTATGAGAAAGCATAAAACCAAAAATAAGAATGTTCTACTTCTTTCTTTTGTGTTTTCTCAACCTAGGTATTTTTAAATCGAACTTAAAATCATAAGTAATTTACTATTTCAAAGTTCATATTGAATCTAGATAGTCTAATTTCCTTTGAGAAAAGGTACTCTAGTAGAGTACAAGTTTATTGAATAAATTTTTCTTACATGGCAAATACTTGGTATAATCCTACTTAGTATCATAAGCTATATCTTCAAGTTAGACAATTTGTTGCTATCCCCTTCCTCCCAACCATGTATCTCCACATAGAGTATACATTCATATTTCTTCCTGAATGGAAAGAGCAGAGTAGTGTCAACTTTCTAGTAAAGAACTAAATTGTCTCTATATTTGTTTTTCTGCTTCTGTGTTAAATTATCTGAAATAGTAAATGTAAGAAACTGTCAAAATATTCCTTCATTAAGAAAGAAGACACTCCCAATAACTCCATAGAATTGACATTTACAGATTTATGAGACTGGATTCTCCTTCTCCAGGCTCTATAAGCCCTAACCACTTGCTGAGGGGGAGAAGACTCCTTGTCGGAGCTGCCTACAAGTTGTACAGGAGATTCTAGAAATGTGGTTTCTATCACCATGACTCCTTCAAGCTATTTTCAGTAACCACAATAAATGCATTGTATCAATAATCTAATGTTGAGTTGATATTTTTAGTTTGTGTTCTTATATTGGTACCCAATCTTGGTTTACTATGCTTCAATCTCTTCAGGAATGGTAACTCAACAAAAGGAAAGATGTATACAGATTCATGGTGTCAGAGGTTTGATTCTATGGTTAGTTGACCATATAACTTTAAACCACTGGGAAGGAAGAAGATGATGTTTGGGAATATGTGGTAGAGCAAGTCTACTTACTTCATGGTGGCCAGGATACAGAAAAACTTAAAAGGAAGGAAAACAAGGACGCTAGCAAAGTATGTTTCATGATATGTTTTAAACATCTAGTCTGGAGACTTTCTTCAGCAAACTGAGCCAAAATCATAAATATTCTATACTTCAAAACAACATTATCATCTGATTATATATATATATATATATATATATATATATCTTTTGGGGGGCATTTTGAATCCACAGTATTACAAAGAGATTAAGTTAAAGTAGAACCTCAAACTTGGTCTCTGCTATTGAATGGATGAACATTCATCCTTGATGTATAAAACATATAATAAATTTAAATATTTCCCATCTTTACTGTCAGGTGTGTTTAGTTAATGTGCTTGTGGTATCTGAATAGTTCTGGAATGATGTCAGTGAATGATCTCCACTTACCAAATTGTTTGATCATTGCTTTTCCATACTAGAGAACTTTTCATGAACATGAATTTATGATACAAAGGTTTCCAGACATCTTACTTCACTTTTATTCATCATTCACCCCGATCCTTGACCTTGTTCTTCAGATTTTCTTGAAATAAAGAAAATTAAAACAAACAAGCAAACAAAAAATCTCTACACATCAGGATTACATAAACTACCAAGATACAAGAGAAAAGATTTTATAGAGCTTTTCACAAAACTACAGGGAGAAGAGCAACTAAGATCACTAGTTGCTGAATCATCTAGTAATATATCTGCTAAATCAATTAATATTAGAGTGGTCTTAATTTATTATAAAACACAGAAGACTTCTACCAATATAAAATAGTTCAGAAAGACAATTTTTAATGTGCCCAAAGTTGAAGGTTATCTGAAGCAAACAATAAACAAAGATTCTCAAAGATAAAGATAATACATTGTTATGTCAACTAAGGAGAATATTCAATGAATACAATGGCTAGAAGTAGGTGTGACTGCTTCAGGAAATAAAATTATTTTCTATTTAACATGGAAGACATAGGAGCACAATTGGAGATTAGCATATATGGAAAAGATGAAGAACAACAGAAACTAGAGATTTATCAGAGTAAGTAAATCCTTGAAAAGAATGATTTATTTTGAGCCATAGAAGACAGTACAGGAAGTAGTTTTCCTTTTGCAACAGGAGACCCATGTGTTTTGTAATCAGACATTTGTAAATTGAGGGAGTTTGCATCTTAAGACTCTCTTTAGCTCAAAGAAAATAATGTTGGGTTGCTATTAACTGAGATCGAACTTAAGGTTGTGAGGAGACAGGAGGATATCTTAGAACCAACCCTATGAATTACAGGAAATTAGAAGCAAGATCAAGGACTCAGTTGAGGCTGTTAGATATAAATTCACAAAGGTACCAATTATCGGATAGTGTGATTGTTTCCTACAATGTATGCATCTGGGGATAAACGCTGGGAAAGCTGGTATGAATAAGAACATTGAAAAGAGGCTGAAACCCAAACCAAGGGAATAATTAATTTGTTTAATAATGAAATCATATGTATACACAATAGTTATGTGAGTTATTTGGATTTAAAATTGTTACTTGTACTTAAATTTTATTTTACAAAATCAGAGACCATCTACATGATGAATAATTTTCATTATTATGGAACTAGTTTGAGTTCACATAATCTAAAGAAGGATAACTAGCACTGAGATAAGAGTCTGAGATCCTATGTTTAGCCACACAGACTGCCAATAATTTGACTGTTCTTTGTCCTTGAATGCATACATTTGAATATCAAAAGATGACTGAATAAATCCCAAATGTCTTCAAAAGACGAAGTCTCTGTTTTCTTTTAATTTGTCTAATACAATAAGAATAGATAAATATTTATGTATATAATTTATACATACAATAAAATGATAGCCGATTGATTATAGAGGAGACAATAAACATTTTCTTTTGAATGCTACAGTATATTACATAGACCTGACTCATAAATGTGAAAGTATAATGGATTTTATAAAATGTATGTGAATAGGAATTACAACATTTTCCCCATCATTTGAGAAATATATATATATATATATATATATACATATTACATAAAATGCATATTTAGGACAATTTTTATATATAGCAAGATGAAATCAAATTATATAGTAAAGGTAAATGTACTTAGTTGACAGCGTCTGTGTGAATAAACATTATTATTCATTATTTGTAAATTAGATGTGTATTTTAAGCAGCAATAAATTGGTAATGCATTTAATTACAGTTTGATCAAACTATGCCCATAGTGCTCTCATAGCAAATTCTATGACAAAGGCCAGAACATATTTAAAGTTGAGTAAGAGAAACTAAATGGTATTTGTGGGAGGAGAACCTAGTACTCTTATTGCTTCTCTTTTAAATTACAGATTTCTGTTGTCACTTGACTTTGTTGGAGTCAAGTCCCAACCAAAGAAAATGGGCTATAAAATAGTTTCCATCTTTGAAATGAAAAAAAAAAGAATAAAAAAAGGAAACTGTCATTTATACCTGTAAGATTTTTCCATGTTCCATACCTAGCAAAGTTATTCCTACCCAGATCCTTTCCATGGGTGAACAAAGTAAAAGTCTGTTGTGTTATTTCTTTGCAGACCTGCATCAGCCTGGAATTTTGCATTCATATTGAATATGGTAATTTTGCCAATGAATAAAAGGTAATAGCTTGATAGCTGGACATAATTACTCTCTTTAGGATATCCTTTCTACCATTGGGATTCCAGGTGCTCTCATAGTTTCTGATGTACTAGATACATTTAAATTTTCAAACATGCCTTAGAAATAAGAAACTAAAATCCAGAGGAAAACCTATTTCTGCATGCATTTTATTAATTTCTATCAATTCTACCCTATAAATTTAAAGTAGGAAAATAATGAGCCATGAAACATAGGATGGACATGTTGTTGTTTCATTTTGGAAATGATTTAGGAAAAAAATACAGGACTGTAGATGTAGCTCATCTATAATAGTGCTTGCCTAGCATGCAGGAGGCCTTGGGCTCAATCTCCAATACTACATTAAAAAGGTGTGGTGATGTACACCTGTAGTCTTAGCATTCCTGAGGGGAAAGGAGGAGGAATAAAGTTCAAGGTATCTTTGTCTGTGTAATAGTAATACACAGTAATAGGCAGCCTAGTGAATATGAAACACTATCTCATTATAAACAAATAAATTTAAATAAAATGTAAGAAAGTATACATTTTTTAGAAAATAATAATTTTCAATATATGATATTATATGATAAATATGAACAAAACAATGCTAATAAATTTTAAATTTTGGCTATGTATTTTCTTTGTTTTATAATTATTACATGAAAAGTCTTAGTTATCTTTTATTCTACAAATCCTAAAAGAAGAGATGTAGTAGAAACACAATATAATAAAACTCCTTAATCTTTGAAAGCTATCATTATCTTATTGAAAATTATATAGTTAATATTTCTGGAATCTCATCCTGAACTTAGTCTTTGTGGTCTCTGTTTCAAGAATTCAGGCAATTGACTATGAATAAAGTTAAAAAGTAGACAGAGTTTATTATAGGACAAATTGGATTAACCCCAGGAAATAGAAGTAGGCAATGACCAAAGAGCCTATTGTAGAGAAACCCAACTCATATTGATGAGGACTAGCAGTGAAAACTAGGCAGTTTGGTGCAGCTACCCCCTCCCAACCTAAATTGTTTCATTATTGTCTTTAGCCAGAAACAGGAAATATCCTTGGTCCTCAAGTCCAGAATGCCTTCTCCTAGATTCTCTCTAAAAGTTGTATGAGGGTTGAGATTGAAATCCCACTCCTGCCATTATCCACTTCTTATAAAGAGCTTTAGAACTGAATCAATATATTTTCCTGGCAAAGATGTGTTACACAGATTGTTCAATTTTACATCATCATGGAGACGATTTTGCATCTACTTCTTCAGTGGCGCCAAAGATACAATAGCCCTGATGAAGATTCTGTTGAGGTCTATTGGTAAAAATTTATTAATTTCTTCTTATAAACAAACAATCTAATTTATATCTCTTGTCCTAGTAAAGATATAATATCACCAGATACCAAAGGCATAAAAGTTAGCCGGGCGGTGGTGGCGCACGCCTTTAATCCAAACACTTGGGACAGAGAGCCTGGCAGATCTCTCTGTGTTTGAGGAAGCCTGTTATATAAGAACTAGTGCCAGGAAAGGCTCCAAAGCTACAGAGAAACCGTGTCTCAAAAAAAAAAAAAAAAAGACATAAAAGTTAATTAAGCTAAACATGTTAATCCATGGCTAGGAGACTAAGTATCAGAAATAATGACTCACCCTAAACAACAAGAAATATAAAGAATCCCTTTAATGAGAAAATTTCCTTTCTAATATGAAAACTCATGCCTGTTCCAGCCACTAATAGAGCCACAGCACAGCATCAGCTGTGCAATGATCTACCCAGTTGTCTAAGTTAAGACTTTTAAAAGTGTATTTCCTTTTCGTTGTCCTTCCTAACTTCCCTCTTCCCTCCCCCTCCTCCTCCTCTTTTACTTTTTCATCAAAAGAAAAAAGATAACTTTATTAAAGCCAAAGGACAGCACAGACGACCATAGAGGAATATACTATAACCTTGACCTCTTTATCACTTCCAAATTTGTCCTCCTGTTTGCCCTGGAAACCTTTGCTTTAGTTTGTAGTGTTTGTTTTTAACTTGTTTGCTTGTGTTTTTTGTCTCACTTTGTTTTTGCTTCTATTCCATCTTTCCTTTTTTTTTTGATACATACCTCACTGCCTTTCTTCTGTCAGTTGGTTACTTGCAAATGACATGATTTCCCTGTGGTGAAAACATTAAAAAAATATAATTTTTAAAATCTCTATTAAAATTGTCTTTATGACTTCTGAATTATTTTATTTTTTTCTATTAACAGGATTAAGAATCCAATGAAGTGATTCTGATTTCCATGATGGCATCATGGGACACTCTACCATTTTGAATAGCCCAAATTTCTGGCACAAAAAAAATTGGTCTGGAAATGGATAATGAACCCCCAAACCATTATGGAGGGTAGAGTACAGTCTCTAGGAGTGAGAGTGGAGAATTGTCAACAGCACCACTGTGAGCGTCTATAATTTTATTCAGATTTTATACTATTCCTTAAGTTCTAAGAACAGAGGGCACATCTGAAGTACGATTCCTCCCCAGTTTATTGGCGGGCTCTTTTGTACTAATTGTGGAGAGAAGGGAAAATGTCTTTATCCTTTACCAGAAAGCCTCTGAGCTAGGTGATTGTTTTCCGAACGTCCAGGTTTGTTTAGAATGATATGTTTCTATCAGGGGCTAGAGATTTATTTATTTTTTTTTTGTCTGATCAGAAATAGAAATATTGCTACTTTGGTAGCTGAAGGTAGAATCTCCTCGACATGAGGCAAAATTCAGTGATCTCTGGTTAGCTGACATCTAACCAACTGTATCAGTTGCTTACTCAGATGATTTGAGTAGTTTACTAATTATACACAGGGGAAATTTGTTTTTTTTTTTTTTTGAATAAAGAATCAAGACCTGTATTTTGAAATTAATAGTACTTTCAAAGAGTTACCAAGGGCCTTTTGCAAAATACTAGTATGTACCTTAACCTTTTTTCCCACTAAGTTATTAATTCTGTGACAACAAGATGGATATTTCCTTACATTTCTCCATGTATCTCCTATGTGAATTAGTGAATATGGCACACAGCAGATACTGCAACATCACTTTATTTTTTTATTTATTTATTTTTTTAATTAATTAATTTATTTATTAAAGATTTCTGTCTCTTCCCCGCCGCAGCCTCCCTTTTCCCTCCCCCTCCCCCAATCAAGTCCCCCTCCCTCGTCAGCCCAAAGACCAATCAGGGTTCCCTGCCCTGTGGGAAGTCCAAGGACCACCCACCTCCATCCAGGTCTAGTAAGGTGAGCATCCACGAAACTGCCTAGGCTCCCACGAAACCAATAGGTCCAGTAGGATCAAAAACCCGTTGCCATTGTTCTTCAGGTCTCAGTAGTCCTCCTTGTCCGCTATGTTCAGTGAGACCGGTTTTGACCCAGGCTTTTTCAGACCCAGGCCAGCTGGCCTTGGTGAGTTCCCGATAGAACATCCCCATTGTCTCAGTGTATGGGTGCACCCCTCGCGGTCCTCAGTTCCTTGCTTGTGCTCTCTCTCCTTCTGCTCCTGATTTGGACCTTGAGATTTCAGTCCGGTGCTCCAAAGTGGGTCTCTGTCTCTGTCTCCTTTCATCGCCTGATGAAGTTTAATATTCAGGAGGATGCCTATATGATTTTCTTTGGGTTCTCCTTCTTATTTAGCTTCTCTAAGAACCCGAATTATAGGTTCAATGTCCTTTATTTATGGCTAAAAACCAAATATGAGTGAGAACATCCCATGTTCCTCTTTTTGGGTCTGGCTTACCTCACTCAGGATGGTGTTTTCTATTTCCATCCATTTGCCTGCAAACTTCAAGAAGTCCTTGTTTTTTACTGCTGAGTAGTACAGTAAGGGCCTCATTGAATAAATGGGACCTCCTGAGACTGAGAAGCTTCTGTAAAGCAAAGGACACTGTTGCTAAGACAGAAAGGCAACCCACTGACTGGGAGAAGATCTTCACCAACCCCACAACTGACAAAGGTCTGATCTCCAAAATATATAAAGAACTCAAGAAACTGGACCGTAAAAGGCTAATCAACCCAATTATAAAATGGGGCACTGAGTTGAACAGAGATCTCTCAACAGAAGAAGTTCAAATGGCCAAAAGACACCTAAGGTCATGCTCAACTTCCTTAGCGATCAGTGAAATGCAAATCAAGACAACTTTAAGATACCATCTTACACCTGTCAGAATGGCGAAAATCAAAAACACCAATGATAGCCTTTGCTGGAGAGGTTGTGAAGAAAGGGGTACACTCATCCATTGCTGGTGGGAATGCAAACTTGTGCAACCACTCTGGAAAGCAGTGTGGAGGTTTCTCAGGAAATTTGGGATCAACCTACCCATGGACCCAGCAATACCACTCTTGGGAATATACCCAAGAGAGGCCTTATCACACAACAAAAGTATATGCTCTACTATGTTTATAGCAGCATTGTTTGTAATAGCCAGAACCTGGAAACAACCTAGATGCCCTTCAATTGAAGAATGGATGAAGAAAGTATGCAACATCACTTTAGAATTTACTAAGAAATAGAAAAAAAAATGTCTAGGGAAAAAATACCTGAGTAAAACTTACTTCATTAATATTTGCTTGAATTATAACAGTCTTTGCAGGATGGGTGTGAAGATGGTAAAGAAAGTACCTTGTAAACCACCTGTTTAATTTTATTAAAGGTAAAATGGACAGTCAAACTCATTCATCCATTATCCTCGGAAAACTTGGCAGCCTAGAGTAATTGAACATTTCACCCAAGGTCACACAGTGAGTTAGAGTGCTGTAAGCAATGCCATAGCTGCTAGACAATGGACTCCATGCTCTTAACTGAATTGGTCAGTAGAGAGATCACAGAGCTGTTTATCAGGAAACCAAGTGTTCTGCCTTATTCTCTAACTAATTATCAAAGGCCCCAGGCAATGGAGCCATTATCTCTTGCTTTAATTTCTTTCTCGTATATTGTTAAAGGGCTATCTTACCTGCTACCTGGGGCTAAGGAGACCCAAGAGTCACAAATTAAGCTAGGACAATATTATTTGCATTGTGCCATTGTTACTCCAGCTATCTCAGCTTTGGAAGCACTCCATGGTCAGAGGTAACTGAGATGTTTTGTACCTTAAAGGTATCATTACTGACTAATTCCAACTGCAGAACAACTAGAGGCACATTTTAAAACTATTTAAACTTAAAAGTGGTTCAGGAATCCACTTTCCAAGTTTATAAGATTGCTGGCATTCATCTTCAGTCAAAAACAGGCTGGATATAATACTGACTGGGGCTGGTAATCTTTCAGTTGCTTTACCATTTCTACCTTCCCAACCCTTATTTTAATTTGATTTTACAACTGATTATAACATTTACTCTTAAGTAGGATATTTTTATTCATAGGGAGCATCCTCACTTAGATTAACCTTCAAATGTTAGGGTGGCATTGAAGGCCCATTAAGGAGATGATGCTATTACTAGTCAAAAGAATGGACTCTGCTCCAGGTAGAGATGTTCCACATACTCTTCGCATATGGGTTAATAAATTGACTGGCTCAGACAACTGACCAAGAGACCAACAACCAGAAAACTGGGCTCAAACTAAGCCATAGTAAAGATACAAAAGTAATTAAATTTTTAATGAGATGATATACTTTTCCTTTTTCATTTCCTGTCCACACTACAGTCCTTAGTAGTAGCCATTAGGGACTCCAGTGTTTGTCAACATTTAAAATCTATTCAGAAAGATGTAGTCCTTCTACCCCCCCCTTTTTTTTTTTTAATTTCTCCCCTCTATTCTGTCTCCTGATGCATGGAAGAGCCTAAGCATGCTTTCTTTGTATATGGGGCTTCCATTCTTTGTTTGAAGCTCTTTTTCCATTATGTGGCTGCATTTCCAGGATGTTGCATGCCAGATTAAGTCAAACAACATTTCTTTTCTTTTTTCTATGCCCTTTCTCCAGGAATATACCTATATTTACAAATTGCTTGCCCTAAGGTAAACTCAAACACAATTGTGAGAAAGTTTCCATTTGAATCTTATTTATTTATAGTTTTTTTTTTTTTTTCGAGACAGGAGTTCTCTTTATAGCATTGGAGCCTCTTTTGGAACTACCAGGCAGGACTCAAACTCCCAGAGAGGCACCTGCTTTTGCCTCCCAAGTTCTGGGATTAAAGACATGCACCACCACCACGCAGCTGAATCTGTTCTTAATTTCTTGTCTTAATGAGACTAAGACAACTAAGAGGGATGTAATTTCCTCAATATCATATGGCAATTCCAGTCGGACCCCAGATTTTTTGATACAGAGACATCAGCATATTTTTTTTTTCTTTGCAGAAGATTTTTCATGCTGTGTACTGATTACTTGTATTGAATGAAGAATCAGCACAGGAGATCACTTCCTAAATATAACCCCAGTAGCACAAACACTGAGAGCAACATTAAATAAATGAGACTTCCTGAAACTGAGAAGTTTCTTGAAAGGAAAAGACATAGTCAATAATCAGAACAACTCTGAAATAACATCTTATACCTTCCAGAATGGCTGAGGTCAAAAATTTCAATAAATGATACCTTAAGCTGAATAGGATGTTGAGTAAGGGGAACACTCATCCATTGCTGATGGGAATGCACACTTGTACAACCACTTTGAAATCATTATGGAGGTTTCTTATGTAATTGGGAATCAACTTACTTCAGGATCCAGCAATACCAATCTTGGGATTATCCCAAAAGATTCTCAATCATACTATAAAGACATATGTTCAACTATCCTCATAGCAGCATATTTGTAAAAACCAGGATGTGGGAACAACCTAGATGTCCTTCGATGGAAGAATGGATAAAGAATATATGGCACATTTACACATTAGAGTACTACTCAAGGGTAAAAAACAATGACATCTTGAATTTTGCATGCAAATGGAAAGAACTAGAAAACACCATTCTGAGTGAGGTAATCCAGCCTCAAAAAGATTAATATGGTATGTACTCACTCTTTAGTAGAAACTAGCTATAAAAAAAGGATGTTGAGGCTATAGTTCATGATCCTAGAGAAGCTAAACAAGGTGAATATATATATATATATATATATATATATATATATCTGAAAAGTTGAAATAGACAAGACCACCTGACAAAATTGGGAACATAGAGGTAGGGGAAAAGGGAGAGTAGAAGGGGAAGAGGAGGGGAGAAGGAGAACTTGAGACAATTAGATGATTGAGATGGGGGAAGGGCAGAGATGAGAGCAAGGAAAGAGATATCTTGATTGAGGGAGCCACTATAAAGTTAGCAAGAATCCTGGCTATAGAGAAATTCCCAGGAATCCACAAGGATGAACCTAGCTTAGACCCTAAGCAATAGAGGAGAGGTTTCCCGAACTGGCATTGCCCTGTAGTCAGACTAATAAATATCTTAAATATCTTCATAGAATCTTCATCTAGCAAATGATGAAAACAGAAGCAGAGATCCACATTGGAGCAGTGGACTGAGTTCCCAATTGAAGAGTGGGAGGAATAAGATTATGAGCAAAGTGGTCCATACCAAAATGGGTATACCCACTGAAACAGTCTACCTGAGCAAATGGGTGTTCACCAAGATCAGCTGGACTGGGAAGGAACAGGCATAGGACCAAACTAGTCCCACTGAATGTGGTTGACAGTTGCATGGTAGGGCAGTGTGAGGGGCCACTGGAATTGTGACGAGGATTTATTCCTACTGTTTGTACTGGCTTTTGTGTAACTTATTCCATACCTTGCTCAGCCTAGTTATAGTACGGAAGGCCTTGGACCTTCTCCAAATCAATGTGTATTACCATCCCTTAAGAGTGGATGGGTGTTGAAATCGGGTTGAGTGGAGTCAGTGAGAGTAGGGGAGGGAGTGGGAACTGGGATTGGCATGGAAAATAAAAAAAGATAGCGTTTTGTCTTTTTAAAAATAAAAATAAAATCAGGATATCACTGCTCCAATGTATGCTTGAGAAGGAGATGGGACCTAACATATATGCACCAGAAAATACTATTATTCTTGCTCTGTAAATAGTCTCATATAGTCGCCATGAACACGCTCCTCTTGTAGCATTTACTCAATGTATTTTGTTGGAGATTTGTTTTTGTTTCTTTTTAGGAATATATATTAAATATGTCAAGTTGCCTTTCTATGTTACATAGTCAGGGAAGAAATTGAAAGCTTTAATGCAAAATTTTCATATTAATAAAAGAGTTTGCTTTGGTACTATAATAATACCAAAATTTATTTCTGTTTTGAATTTTTTCTCGTCTGGTATCAATTCTTCTATACTTTGTGGATATAGCAAGCCAATTTTCCTGTGGATAAAAACATTAAAGCGTCAGAATACTTTAAGAACTTTCTTTTTATATGGAAAAATAAGCCCTTACCTTATAACATCTTTGAAAGACCTGAATGTGTACCGAAAGGAGTTGGAGTCAGTATTCGATTTATAAGATTTAATCTAAGCATACACATAGTCATTATGATGCAGGAATAAGATTGTCACATTTACAATAAATCATCTAGAGTCAAACAAAGTGTCTAAACAATGAGTGTATCATAAAGCAGCCAGTACAAGTTGGTTTTGAAGGATAAGCATTTCAGGACTTATCATAAATTATAGCACATTTAATATTAAAACAAACACTCATACATCCTCAATTTTAATGTTAAAAATGAATTAGAAGAGATGATATGGTTCTACCTTGTGTAAACTCTCCATTACGATGAGAATGTGCTACAACCTAATATATAACCTGTGCTTGAATGATGATCCCTAGCAACATCTATCACTCTATTCAATGCTGGATGACAATTATGTTTCTCTATAAATCAGATCTCAACTTGCAGTAATCTAAGCCAATGACTACAATCACCATTAACTGCTATTTATTATATAAAAAGGGAAGTGAACACATGTATCACAGAGCTATAAAGAAAATCTGCAGTTACTTTATTTCTTTATTTCTGTTGTTTTACTTGTTTATTTTAAGAGGACAATAGCAGAATGTTGAGAGTGGTGTATCCTTATTCAGCATCTCTTAAATTTCCTTCTGCTCTTAATCAATACTTCAATTGTTTGAGAATCCACATATGACATAATTACCTAAGCTTTCATTCTTGCTTGATCTAAGAAACTGTTAAAATTATCTATGGCGTATTAAATCAAAAAGCTGTCTTATGAAATGTTAGACTGAGTGTTTAAACAATATAATGCTTTTTCATATTTCTGAATGATAGAGGTACAAAATGGACGAATACCAGCCTAGGTTTTTGATGATGTCTCTCTTCCTAGATTTTATGCTTTTTCTCTTTGTCTTAAATGGCCTTTCGTGTATGTTCTTTTTTCTCTTCATAAAGAAATTAGTTCTATCATGTTATTGTTTCTTATTTTCATATTTAATTTACTTATAGAAGGACTAACTTCAAAATTTAGTCAAGGCAAGTAGATCTATCTGATAGGCAAAACTATTCAAACTCAGGAATATGTATGCAATATTTTACAGTCACGTACCAACAGCCTCTCCTTGGTCCCAATATGCTCATAGCTACTGGATGATGCAAAATGCATCCACTCCAAGCTCACAAATTCTTAGAATTTAAATAAGTTGCAACAGTATTCAAAAGCTTAAAGTCTTAAGTCTCTTCCAAGACTAAAGACAAAGTCCTAACTCTAAGTCCTTGCAGTTATTTGCCATGATTTATAAATATAATAAAAAGTGTAATCCAAAATGTTTTCCAGCACAACAAAACAAACACTCTGCATTTGTACTCAAATCAGTTTTTAAAAACCTAATTCATCTCAAAAACGTCATAGGCTAACAGAATGGGTACGAAAATAGAACCCATTCTTCTGCTGCATACAAGAAGTATACCTCAGCCTCAACCTCAAAGACAGATATTACCTCAGAGTAAAGGGTTAGGAAAATTTTCCAATCAAATGGACCTAAAAAAAAACTAGTATAGATATCCTAATAGCTAAGAAAATAGATTTCAAGCTAAAATTAATCAAATGAGATGGAGAAGTACATTTTATATTAATCAAAAGTAATATCAATCAAAATGAAGTCTCAATTCTGAACATGTCTGCCCCAAATACAAGGGCATTCACATTTGTAAAAGAAACATTACTAAAACTTAAATCATACATCAAACCCCGTGTACTAATAGTGGGAGACTTCAACACCTGATTCTCAGTCATGGACAGGTCTGCCAGACAGAAATAGAGAAATAAGAGAACAATCAGAGCTTATGACTAGATGGACTTAACAGACATCTATGTTATATTCTACCAAACACAAAAGAATGTACCTTCTTCTCAGCACCTCATGGAATATTCTCTAAAACTGACCACATACATAGTAATAAAGCAAAGCCCAACAGTTGCAAAATTTGGAAAAACTCCCATTATCTTATCGGATCACCATGGTTTAAAGTTAGAATACAATAAGAACATTAATTGCAGAAAGCTCACAAACTCATGGAAATTAAACAATTATCAATTGAGTCATCACTTGGTTAAGGAAAAAAAATATGAAAGAAATTAAAGTCTTCCTAGAATTTAATGAAAATGAAAGCACAACATACACAAACTTATGGGCCACAATGAAAGCAATGCTAAGAGGAAACTTCATAGCACTAAGTGACTACATAAAGAATTTCGAGAATTCACACTTGCAAATTAACAGAACACCTGAAAGATTGAGACCAAAAGAAGCAAACTCTCCCAGGAGTAGTGAGTAGTAGATGACAAGAAATAATAATATTGGGGGCTGAAATAAAAAAAAAAAAAGAGTGAGAGAAACAAATAGATCAAAACAAAGAATCAATGAAACAAAGAGCTGATTCTTTGAGAAAAATCACAAGATAGTCAAACTCTTTTCGAAACTAACCAAAAGGCAGAGAAAGAATATCAAAATTAACAAAATCAGAAAAATGGAAAAAAGGGGCATAACAACGCAGACACTTAGAAAGTCCAAAGAATTGTTATCATACTGCATAAAACTGTACTCCACAAAATTGAAAATTATAAAAGAAATGGTTAATTTTCTGGATAGATACAACATACTAAAATTAAATCAAGACCAGATAAATAAATTAAATAGACTCATAACCCTAAGGAAATAAAAGCAGTCATTAACCTCCCCCCCCCCCAGGGCAAGATTGTTTCAGTGCAGTATTCCTCTAGAATTTCAAAGATTTAATACCTATGCTTATCAAATTGTTCCACACAGTAGAAAGAAACATTTCCAAACTCGTTTTATGAGAATACAGTTACTCTGATACCCAAACCGCACAAAGAAGCAACTAAGAAAGAGAATTACAGACCCTCACAAACATCAATCCAAAAATACTCAATAAAATACTTGCAAACTGAATCCAAGAACACACACACACACACACACACACACAAATCATTTACCATGATCAAGTAGGATCCATCCAAGAAATGCAGAATGATGCAACATATGAAAATTTGTTGATGTAATTCACTATATAACCAAATGAAAGGAGATAAATCACATGATCATCTCATTAGATGCTGCAAAAGCCTTTGATAAAATCCACCACTCTTTCATGAAAAAAGGTCTTAGCAAGATCAGGGGTATAAAGAACTATTTTCTGGTAATGTTAAGAGTTAGAATTGCCATTACGAAATATAACTGTATTAGTAGCTTGGAAAAAATATACAATCCTAATTTTGTTTTTGGAGAAATTTGAATGTTTGTTTCAGGAGGGCAGTTTTGATTATATGTGCATGCAGAAGGTTTTTTTGGGGTTTATCATAATAAAACAGTTCTACAATCATGAAAAAACGTAATATACAACAAGGGAACAGCTTACATCAAACGAAATGAAGAGAAAGTCAGTCAATACAGTTCTGAAAGCTCTAGCTAGAGCAATAAGACAACAAATGGAGATCAAGGAGATACAAATTGGAAATGAACAAATTAAACTTTCACTATTTGCAGATGATATGATAGTATACATAAGTGACCCCCAAAACTCTACAAGGGAATGCCTACATCTGATAAATACCTTCAGTAATGTGGCAGGATACAAGATTATCTAAAAAAAAAAAAAAAAGAAAAGAAAAAGAAACAGAAAAAAAAAAAAACAGTGGCCGTCCTATATACAAATGATAAACAAATAAAGAAGTCAGAGAAACACCACCCCTTACAATAACCACAAATAAATTTTTTAGGAGTGACTCTAACCAAACAACTGGAAAAAAAAAACTGGGTGATAAGATAAGAACTCTGAGTCTTTGGAGAAAGAAATTGAAGAATATATCATAAGATGGAAAGATGTTCCATACTCTTGGATATCAGGATCAACATAGAAAAAAAAAAGGCAATCTTACACACACACACACACACACACACACACACACACACACACACACTCTACAGATTCAATGCAATCCCCATCAAAATTCCAAATACAATTCTTTACAAAACTATCCTTTCAAGTGAAACATTTTCCTTCAGGGGAATTTTTATTGTTCATATATACCATATACCAGGTGCTTGAGTTGGCTTAGATCTTGCCATCCAGATGCCTTTTTTATTGTTCCAGAGCTCAGTGCAGAGTTTTCAGCACCACTTTCAGTCATGTCTCCAGGTATCATTCCTAGGCAGGAATAACCCTCTGTGTTGAATAAAAGGAAAACAAATTCAAATGGACAAACCAGCAATTAGAACCGCCTTTTGGCATTCTTGCCTCTGGCCAAAGCAGAAGGAAGGATAGTTAGGACTTCTGCTCAATGAAATGAATGAGAAAGTTTTGTTTTATGAATCCTACCGTAAACCTGCCTGTTTCTACCTCTTGTAGAATTTGAAATTCTTAGGGGGGAAATATAACCTTTAGGGATGAAGTCCTACAGATTGGTTCTTAGGTTGTTGCAGGCATGCCATTAGTGATGACAGTGAGGCTCTTGAGATTTTTCTCTTTTTTTGATTCCTGCCTTATGAGGTTAATTGCTTTTATCTGTCGTATAGTTCTGCTATCATCTGTTGCCTTAACACAGACACAACCCAAGGAAAACAGCCAGTCTTCCCTTGGGCTTGCTAAATCTTTGAGCTAACAGAAAGTTGACTAAGATACATATGTTAAAGCGTTAGGGACTCAAAGGAGAAAGCTTTCGAGGCCAAAAGCAAACAATGTGGATGACAGTTAGCTTTTGGAATATGATTCACAATAGAAAATAAGATCTCGGGTCCTACTCATAAAATAATTGAATGCATAATTAAGAAGGAAGCATAAGAAAAACTTATAAAAACATAAAAAAGCATACAAATTCTCGTGGCAAAGAATTCTAAGATATTTGTATCCATAAACAAAGACCTCAATGTGACAGAACATAACTCCCAACCACTTTATTTCTGAGTACACAGAGGACTGCAGATAATATGTGCTATTCAGAAAAGGACAGTAATTGATACCTTGAAAAAAAAATCTAAGTAAGGAGTGCTGTATCAGCCATATGGTCAAGGTCAGTATAAGTAGGTTTAAGCTGGAGTGGTTAGCTGTACTAGATGATGTGAAAAAAAAAATGGCATTTTACATCTCTAATTTTCCTATCGAAGACACTGCATTACAGTAATCATCATGAAGAAGCCTTGGGGCAAAAGCCAATTGAGGGACATATTACAAAATGCCTACTTAGTACTCCTCAAATGCTGTCAAATTTCCTCAGAAACAAGAACCTTCTGAGAAACATTCACAGGGCTAGAAAACCAGAGACAAGGAATCTAAATATATTGTTATTGATTGCATGGCACCCTACAACCCACAAAAGGAGTAAAAAATAAAGTTTAAATTGAAAATACAGGTATAGTTAATAAATATATAAATATTGAGGTATACCTTACAACCCATACACCTCACACATTGAAAGCCAATTAATGATTGGAATTGAATTCCAATTAATGATTGGAATGACAGAATAAGTGGGTGGAGCTCTTCTGGAGCTTTCATAAGATTTGGTCCATTCATGATTTCTTTTCATTCATTAGAAATATCACATTATTTTCTAAAGAAAATACAATTTCTTTTAAAAAATAAATAATATTGTAATGGAACTTTTACACATATAAATCAGGCGACAAGAATTTTGCTAGTAGTTACAGCATTATGTTGGCCTAAAATCCTTAGTGCCCAACATGCTATCTGCTTCTGTTTCATTGATGCTTCACACTGGATTCCAGGACTGAAGCTCTTCTTGCAATTTAGGAATCTCTCCCCTTGAATTTCAGAGGTGATTTCCCCACGACTTCTTATACTCAAGCTTTCATCACTGGCATATATTTAGGAATATATTTCACTTCTTAAAAGATCTGTAAGCCTATGAGTTTCTCTACATAGGAAACTTCTGCAGAAGGAAAACATAGCAGCAGAAGGAATAAAAAAGATAATTGAATCAATTATCTAATATATCTTTCACTTTCCCTTGCTCAGAATTTATCATCTGCCATCTTTTTCTGTTCTTGAAAAATAAGTTTACAACATAAATCTAATTAAATATTCTATTTCAGTTTTGCACAGATAAGCTCTTCAGTTAAAAGTACATGCTGCTCTTTCATAGGACCCACACTCAGTGTCTAACATCCAAGTTAGGGCACTTCAGAACTGCCTGTAACTCTAGGTTCCTGGACTTTACCCTTTGATTTTTGTAGCACCAGCATTCACATGAACAATCACTTATTCCCATATTCTAATTTTAAAAATTCAAAATTTAAAAAGTAAAAATATGTTCTACCAGTGTGGTGGCACTCTTTTTAGTTCTGACAATTGGGAAACAAAGGTAGGCAGATCTCTCTGAGTTTGCGTTCTGCCTAGTCTAAGTAGTGAGTTCCCTTCTACCAGAACTGCATAGTGAGAGTCTCTCTCTCTCTCTTCATTCCGTCCCCTCTTCCTCTTTCTCTCGTGTGTGTGTGTGTGTGTGTGTGTATGTGTGTGCTCAATACAGAAATATGTTTTTAATAGAAGTATATTCTATCCCCTTATCTATCTATTTATATGGTCCCCTTTTGCTCTCCTGATTTCTGCAGTACTTCCATGTTTATACTCTTGTCTCAAGAACTTGTGAACCTATAGCTCAGAAAAGATAAAAATTGTAATAACAAAACTACTAGGAACTTTGCATTGAGTTTATGTTTTTCTTCTGTCTCTCAAAAACGGCAGGGAAGCTACACCCATGATATCTCATCAGTTTTACCAGTTAAATAATCTGAACCCATACAATACCAATAGACATGGGACAATCTCACCATACTGACAAAGGGAGAATTGGTTTCTTCCAGGGGTGAGTCCTCTAACAGGTTTTCTAATACAAAGTGGTTTGCCCTGGAATCATGTACACAAAGGCCACACTGAAGGTACTCATCTTGTTATTTTTATATATTCACACTAAATATGTAGCAATAGTAACAAAGAGAAAAAGAAAAACAGGTTATCAACTTGAAGGCCCCATGGAAGGAGTTGGGTGGAAAAAAGAAAATAAACAGATGTGGTACATTTTCATTTTAATTAAAATTAGAACTATATAGAAAAGATAGTTTATTCACTGAAAAAAGTAATAAATATATTTCAATTAGCTTCAACCATAGAATTTGTACAACTGGGAGTAAATATGGAGAAAACAACACGGAACCATAGTACAAGACAAGAAGAGATAAGATATAGCTGAGATTTAGTTTCTTTTTTTTTTTTTTTTTTGCGTCTGACCTATTTCTCAATTATTCACTACAAAAACTTTAATTTCTAACATTTTACATTGGCTTCATTAATTAATAACTAAATTTTCATATATCCTTTAAATGTGTGTTTCTCTTTTTTTTAACCAATGAAAGGTCCTAATATAACATGATATATAACGTTTGTATAATTAAAACCTGAGGAAATCTGACCATATATGTTTGGGAAAATTTTTATCCTCCCATGAAATGGAAAAGATCAAATTTCATACATATTATTTGGATAGTAAAGCACATATTTAAATAATTGTATCATTCGAAATTTGAGTAGATATATTTCAACATATGCAGGTGTTTATCATAGCTTACAGTAATATTCTAACAGAAAGGAAACTCTGGAAAAAGGCATATTATCTGAAAGTTTAAAGGGAGAATTGATGAATGAGTGATGACAACCTAATACCAATAAATAAATAAATAAAATTTTAATGCTCAGCTTTGAAAAGTTGCAAGCAAAGAACAATAGAAGTAAAACAGGATTAAGAATCATACAATCCTTTGTATAAATTAATTAAATGTCAACCTTTGCATGTATCTTAAACCATGGGACAAATTACACATAACTTTGCTTTTGAAGATATTGCTTTGAGTTGATTCTGAATAAGAATCTAAGATCTTTGAAAACAATCAACACTTGTCTAGAAACAGAATTATCAAATTCCCCTTCCTGGATATAGTTTCTTTAGACATTAGTCAGTTGCTCCTGAAATTGCAGAATTTCTAGTTTTATCATATGAATGTAAGATAAAAAATTTTGGTTGAAAGTATATTTCATTCTTGCAATTTAATTTTATATGTAGACATCGTAGTAAGTAAAAATATTTTGATTTGCAAATGGTTACAGAATTGCAATTGTATATCTGTTTTCCATTCAAGTTAATTCATTTTATGATTAGTGCTGTACTAAAGTTGAATATTAATTTTTACATTAACAGAAGTTTGATCTTTTCATTGGGATGTTAATATACTATGTGATATTTGATCCTATGAACCTCTCTTTCACTTACCTGTAAAAAGCTTATATATGGAGCAGTGAAATATAGTTCAATTATATTTGTTGGAAATATATAAAGAATAACAGTAAATAATTAAAATATCAGAAACTGAAAATATACATGATAATTTAGCTTAGAGGAAATCAAATGAAATTGTATCTGACAAAATATGTAAGTAAAGGATTATTTTGATGTATTTGATAACTGCTGAAAATTAAGCTATAAATAAATAAAAATAGAAAATATGTCTAATTAGTAGACAAGGATTAATTAAAAAAATCCCAGATTCATGATAAAATGAAGGACATGAAGCCCTCCATCGAAAAAGAGTTAATAGATTTAAAAAGCACAAAGAAGTAAATAGCACAGGATTGCTGAAACCCATTTCTTTCTGCTCCCACAATCTTACAAAAATTTTAAAACTGTGACCCATTTTCCTCTTAGGCTCATATCCTAAGGCAAAAGATTATTGTAGGGATAAGAGTTAACAGTTCTTCCTTTACTGTACTTACTGCTGCCCCCGTGTAACACCTACACTTCTGGTTAGAGCAGTGAAGCTCCTCAGATGAGGAAATGAATGACCTACCAGAGGTAACCTCTGCAATTAGGAAATCTGCTGAGATCAATTAAAGCTGTGCTATAAATGGAGGAGAGTTACTTGTGTCTGTATTTTTGCTGCCCAGAATTGAACTTCAGAGAGATCACTTCAGGTAAGAACCAATGACCTGCAAAAATGTACTTGAGGCTAAAATTGCCTTGACTGGTCATGATAATCTTCTCAGTCATAACTCTTTGATTTAGCCCCCCACTGAGAATCACACTGGCTCAAATACTGGAGACTTTGCTAAGAAAACGATTCAATAAATTGAAAATTAAAGTAATACCTTCACTTAAAAAGGATAAAAGAAGTGTGAGGGCACATAAAAAAGGCATTTGACGTGAGGTTTTTGAACTTTATTAGCAGACAAGAAATGGGCTGGATAATTTCATGTGGATGTAATGATTTTTCAGATCTAAAGAGTAACACTTCTGTTTTTATTACTTTCTATTTAAGAAAACAAGATACATTAAGCACAAAATACCTACTAACATTTCAAAGTTCTCTAGTGTATATTATAGGCAAAATACTGGCATTTCTTAGCTAGTGAATGAATGCCCTTTCCCACACAAATCATTTATATATAAAGAGAAAATCCTAAATCTTAGGTGAATTTATGATGAGGAACCATTCTTTGTTCAGATAACCTAGCATTACCCATTATGTTGATACATTATTCTTAATTTATTAAACTTTTATAACATGATAATAAGAAATGAGAGTTGATCTTAGATTTTTTTTCACTTGGTGCCGGCAAAAATCTGTTGAACACTTGAATACATTTTTACACAAAAGAGTGTTCTGGATCTTGTTCCTTTCAGAATAATTACATTTCTTCTGATTGGCATTTTTCTATGACCACATGTATTACTTACTTTCTTGTTCCTGTGATACATTGTCAGATCAAAGAGGAAAGAATTTATTTGAACTTATCAATTCAAAAGAAGAGACCAGAATGACAGCGTAGGCATGACAACAGATGAGCAGAGAAGGGAGCTGGAACATCATGAGCTCAAAGTCCCAACCACAGACAGTGAACTGGCAGTGATAGGAGCCTAAAACTTCTCAAAGACACCCCCAGTCACATCTCTTTTTTTTTTTTTTTTTTTTTTTTTTTTTTTTTTTTATAGCAAGGCTGGCCTTCCTAACGTTTTACTACTCGCCAAAGTAATAGCCACAACTCAGGCACCAAGTATTCCAATATTGGAACTAAAATGTTTCTTGTGTGTAATACTGAACTTCATGACGTACATGTTTTTTTTTTTTCAATTTTGAAAACTAAGAGCCTACCTAGGTCTTACGCATAGTGAGTCAACGTAGAATCAATCCCCAGACTCGATACACGATACTCGATATTGTATTTTTTTTTTAAATTCACGACCAACAAAGAATAGAGATTTTCATCTCAATGCTTCATATATTGGTTTCCTTCTGAAAGCACAGAGGAGGCAGGAAATTCTAAACTCTAGAGAGGTCCTTGAGGATGACTGAACATTAAATTATGATATGAAATATGCCTTGGGAAACCCATGCAATGTTAAAAACAATCTCAACAATTTTTAAGTTAAAAATAGGCCCACGTTGTAACCTGGCCACACCTGACTTAGGTGTAATGCAAAAATAAACCAAATCCTATATGTTTAAATGAGAATTAGTCTACTTTGCAAAAAGAAAACAAATATGTTTATTTCTGTAAAAATTTATATGCTAGAGATTTCAGAGTGCCATCAAAACAAGACAACCTGTGTGTAGCAGGTTGGTTATTGGATATACACTGTGTGTTAGAGCAATTAACTTTGAACATGGACAGAGTCATAAAGAAAACTAAATGCTGTCATATGTGGAAATTAGTGGAACATAATTCTTTAGTTAACTCCAAGAGTTGATAAATAGTTTGTAATATTTAAGCTGCATAGGCTCTTCTATTAAATGCTTCCATGTACCTACTCTACAACCATTCATTCACAATAATACAAATATCATTATCTGTTAAATATTCCAACTCAAATATATCATCTGTCAATGCACAACATATTTTTAAATAAATTTCCCTATATAAATACAAGCTTTTTCTTTCTTGTATCCATATAATAGTTAATGAAATATATGTGCATGAGCATGCATGCAAAGTAGGGAAGCAAACAGAAAGAAAATATTACCTATATTTATTTTCTATTTAGCTTCTCAGAAATAAAGTTTTTTTTTTAAATAAAATATGTTTACTTTTACTGACTTCATGATAATTTTCTCCTGTGTAGGCAGGCAGATATTTCTTTAATGTACTTTCAATTATCATTTTTAAAAACAATTCTGAATAATGTAAAATATGTTGTGCTCTAGTGCGATTTATATGTGATGCGATTTTCTGAATAGCTCCCCTTCTTCAGTGATGATTAGTTACTTTCTCTTCATCTGCTTATTTATCACAAACATGCAAAAGAAGCACATATTTGTCATAAATGATGTGAACTTTTCAAAATTTATAATTAATAAATATGCCTTTTAAAATCAATATTATGGCAATACAAATGCTATTAGTTCTACAATGAGAATAAAGCAAAGCAAGGCTCATGCATATAATTTATATTGGAAAGTTCAGAAACTATTCAGTTTTGAAAAGAAATTCACACCAAACTTGCGTGAGTCCAGTGTTTCCTATCGATGACTATAATCTCAATAGCTCTCTTGTCATTTAATTACTTATTTTCAACAAAATCAGCAGTGATAACTATATTTAGTGTTTTGTTTTGATATGCAAATAAAGTGAAGAATTGGGATCTTCATATATTGAATGTGATCAAAGTTCTAGTTTTCCTACTATATCTTTGTGTGTGTGCATATGTATGTGTTGTTTTGCGTATCTGTGATGATAATGTTAACATTACAATTGGGCTGATTTGTTTATTTAGTGCTAAGATAATTAACTTGAGGTCTCTTATAAGTTAAATCAGCATTCTCTAAACCACTGATCATTTAATACTGATCACAGTGTATTAAAATTTTACCATAGAAAATAACTTGAATCCCTACCAAAGGAATCATTCCCATTCACCCATGGCTCATCTGTATCTTTATATAAATAATCAAGAAATAAACCTGGGAAATCACATATATGTTTTATATTTATGTATCTGTATATATATAGTATTTGTAACATTTGATATATACTCACCACTTGAGCAAGAGTATAACAAAAGTTGAGCTAGCCCACCTCTTCTGTCTCTTTCCACCTTGATGTGAGCCATACAGTCTTGTTCTCTCAAAAATAATTAAACTAGAAATTCTGAAGCCTTAACAAAATAAAGCTTTTCCTCATTAGGATGGTTTTGTTGTGCATTATAATACAGCAAAGCTACCTAACAAAATCACAAAATGTTTGTTCTCTCATCATAATGGTTGCAGAGCAATGCACATTACACTGTAGCAAATAATAAAGGCAATAAAAGTACAGTACAGAAGTAAAGCAGGGAAGAATCAATGTCCTGAAAAGTAGAATGATAATATAATAAACTTGACTATTATGGATTTGAGACACTTAGAGGAATTGTTAGATAGTTTCAGTGCTATGTGTGCTGTATGGCCAATGGTATGCAGGTTTAAGGTTAAGCAGATGTGAAAGCTGTTGGGATTGATCAGGTCATGAACTTCAAGAGACCTCTTAGAGTGTAGAGTATAGAAGCAACTCCTTATGAAACTCAATATAGGCTGGACGATCCAAAGTCTTTCACTCTCAGCATATTATCAACTTCGCAATAATTACTCTAAATTATATTTTAACTCAAATCTCTCATCTTATCAGTGAGAAATTACCCAGATTAAGTTAATTCAGGTGGAAAAATTCACTCTAAATGTTAGTGGTGCCATTCCCAGAGCCGGGGTATCGGTCTTCTTCAAAGAGAAAGCCAACTGAGCACAAATATTCATTTCTCCCAGTCCTGATAGTGGTTGCAGTAGGACCAGAATCCTACAATTCCTGAAACTGTAGTTGACAACATCCTTAAACTATTACTTAAACTATAAACCTTTCCTTCGTTAGCTGTTTTTCTCAATTGTTTTGTCACAACTAAAACAAGACAACTAACTAACACATATAATATTTGGCTTTAGGCTTCTAAATATGTGTTAATATGTCTATGAGCTTATGTGTGAAGCCAGCTTGTTAACTTTATAATGAAAATAAATCATCTGAAAAAAAAACTATTACAAATAATTTCCTCTAAAGTTAGAAAAACACTAATTAAGATAAAAATACCTTTATTATGGTTCAAAATATTTATATTTTGTATAATCGTTGAAATAGTGAGTTCTTAGCTTTTTGTTCAATATAACCAGAAATTTCCAATTTATATACTTATATTAGTCTTTTCTAATATATTTGGAAAGCAGTGTTGTAGATTTTCTGTTGATTCCCTGGAACGAGTTTATTCTCCAGCATCCATAGCATTGCTTGCGAGAGGTCATTAATAATGCTTGAATGTCCCTTATTATTTTGTGATTGTCACTTAATGAGAAAATTCTAAGTCATTCACAGTGGATTGGATATTTTAACCATAAAGTTTATGCTTATTTTAGTCTTCAATTGTATCTTATATTTGGTTTCTTTTAATCTATTCCTGGCCTTAAATGTATTGACCATGGAAGTTAAACTAAATGCTGATTTATTATTTTTCTGTCCAGTATAGCTTACATACTATACATGTTCTCAAATTAACTGAGTAGAACTTTTTACCCTTCTGGGGAACAATCCAAGAACTTTATATATGAAAGCCAATGCCCTATCACTGAACAGCATACTCAGTATCTACCAAGTAGATTTTAAATGCAAATTTGAAGAAAAATTCTACATATATGTCTACAATTTTTGTCCATATTTCTGTGAAATATTTTAAATAAATTCTCATTATATCATATTTATTCTATTGTATTTTAATAATCTTACCTTTCTTGTACTTTTTCAAGGATTAAAATACTGAAAATGTTTTATTTATTGCATATCCAAATTTTTCATAAATTATTTCTCATGAACATTAGTGAATTTTGAATTAAAATTTATTATGATATGCTAGGCTTGCTAATACACTTGGACAATCCTAACACACTGGAAGCCGAGGCAGTACAATCTCAGGTCTGAGAGAATGACTACACAGTGTCAGAGACAATCACAATAACAACTACAAAAGAAGAAACCAGATCACATTTATAAGAACGTTTTTTATGAAAATCAGAATTATCCCCCCATGGTAAAGGATATATTGATGAATATATTAATTTAATTATTTTAGTTTAGTGTATTTTTTAGAAGTAAAATCACTGAAGTCACACAATTCTGAAATTTAACTCTGAGGTTTTCAATCTTTATTTGTGAACTTAGAATCTTTGAGCTAACCCTTCAAATTATAGTCATGTCAATAAAACATGGACCATAAAGACCATAAGCTCATTAGATTTCTGAAATGATTTTATTTAATAATGACATAAAATAAGGAACAAATATCTGGAACAAGACAAGTGTTTAATCTTTAGAAGTTGATACTACTAACAAGTGCTTATACTGTTTTAAACTGACATGCAATATTCCTTCTTATAATTATGAATAATTTGAGCATAATATTACCAACATATTAAAATTTGCTTAGAGAATATTTCCAAATTATTTACTCCTTATGTTTTCATTGTTTTATATGTTAAATCTTAGAGTCATAATGTTCATACAACCTAGGTATTTCTGTATTTCCTTATTATTTTCAAAAATTTTGCAAGAAAACTTATTTCTTACTTTCTAATGTCATTTTCATACTCGCTACCAGGGAGAAATTTGCATTGTGTTGTAAGTGAACAGATAATTTCAGTATATTTGTGGGTAGTTTTACCTGAATTCACATAGCAAGCACACTTGGCTGAACACAAACAAAGATTACTCTCTAGGGACCTTACTCTATGGTGATTGATCATGTGTGCTTTGTATAAAAATTTATTTTTATGGTAATTGTGTTTTCACATTAACTGATTATTTTTGATATTGCTATCATTTTGTTTTATATGCCTTCTAGTTGGGCTTTTAAATTTTATGCAAGTATCAATTCATTACAAGATAAGGTGTCCTGATTAAGCACAGGGCCAGAAAATACTGTTTTCTATTGTGGTATAAAACGAGAAAATGTTTTCAGAGTAGCTAACAGACATAATACGAAAGTTCACTGTATCTCAGCAGGGTCGTTTTCCATGTTGCAATTTTTGCATCTTACAGCAAAACTTCTTTTTCCTTGTGTGAAGGCGGGACAACTGGAGGGTCATGTTCCAGCTGGTAAATGCTTCACTCACAGACTTTGGGCCAAAAATCATCAAATGTTGCATTCAGTGTAACCACAGGAGGCTAGCTATGTGCAGGCAACACAGAAATTACCTACTAAGGGTTTGTTTCAGCTACAGTTATAGCCACCCGATTTTTATCTTTTTTTTCCCCTTTTATTTTTGTTTGGTATTTTTTTTTTACCAAGATAAGTACTTTACTTCATTTCTTTTACCAAATCATTGTAAGGTTCAAATTATATGTATTCCTATTAGGTCATATACAGAACAAATCAATTGATTTTGTCATATTAAATCTTTCTCTTCTTTTCTAAGCACATTAATAAATTACTAGATTTGTTTTTCTAGGAATTTTGTATATTTTTCAACAAGATAATGGAGCAGATATTTTATATCAAGTGACAGCCTGTAAGATATTAATATGAAAGTTATGTTGACTCAGTAAGATTTTTGTACTATTTCTCTCTGTACCTGGTAAAGGTGACTCACATAGACATTGCTCTGTTCCATTAAATATGGAATACTTGACTATCATAGTAAAAACATCTGGTACTAGAACCTAATATCACATTGTACTGTTAAAGCAGATAGCAGATTCTTCATACATTTTATTAATTTACCTTATAGTAACAGGGTTCTTAACTACTACAACAATTAATTTTGGGGGCTGGAGAGATGGCTCAGTGGTTAAGAACATTGCCTGCTCTTCCAAAGGTCCTGAGTTCAATTCCCGGCAACCACATGGTGGCTTACAACCACCTGTAAAGAGGCCTGCAAGAATACAGACAGACAGAATATTGTATACATAATAAATAAATAAATCATATTAAAAAATAATTTTCATGTGTTTTATTCTAATTTTGATTTAATATGCTTTTGTGTTTGAAGTGAAGTTGGAGTTTAAGATGTTTGTTCTTCCTGTTATAGGAACCAGCTGTGCTGTTTCATTTTGAGACAATCCAGTAGTTTCAGAGAATGTTTTCAGTAAGATCCTTTGTTTTTTTTTTAGTACAATTCTTTATTTCACAGTTGGTTTTTCTGTGTATTTAATGTTAAAATTTACCTTTATGTTTCTTTTGACTTCATTTGTGATTTTACTTTAGTAGTTTTCATTTATTGTTAGACAATGGTGTTTTATGATGTACAGTTAGCATAAGTGCAAAAAGTTATATTAATGGTATTATATTTTGTATATTGTCTATTATCTTTTAAATATTTCATATTTATTCCTTTAATCATTATTTTATTTGTATTCTATAAATCTTTATATTGAAATATAATTGGAAAGCTGTAACATTAAGGAAATTCACCACCAAATATAAACAATAATCAAAACATATTCCCAGCATACAGAGCAAAATCTCACGTCATAGTTCTTCAGGGTAACTATTGTTGAGGTTTTGTCTGTTTTGGTGAGTGACCATTTGTTTTTCCATGAAACAAATGGAAGTATCTGGAGCTGAGCATAGCAGCACGTAGCAAGAGAACTCAGAGGGTATAATCATCTCCTGCAAGAGAAACTGTGACAACAGGTTCTGCAAAGCTAAACCCTGCATTAGAAGGACACGAGTAGTTATAATACCATTGGTTAATAAAGAAGCTACTTTGGCCTATGATAGGGAAGAATAGAGTTAGGCAGGAAAACTAAACTGAATGCAGGGAATAAGAAGACAAGAGTCAAGCAGACACCAAGTAGCAGTCCAAAGCAGCAAGAAATAATGGAACCACGAGCCTTGTGGTAAAATATAATAATAATTGAAATGAATTAATTCAAGATGTGAGAAATATCTATGCATATGCCTAAGCCATTGGCCAAACAGTTTTGTAATTAATAAAGTTTTGTGTGATTATTTGGGTCTGGGCATCTGGGAAATGATCACACAATCTCTGTCTACAGAGCTACCCTTTGTATGTCTCATGAATACAAGCAAGATTCCATTCATATGCCATAATGTATATATGATTCACTGTGCATAATGTTGATGATTCACTGCCTAGAACTTCAGGAAGCAGTGAGTATGGAGTAAGAATCAGACATATAGAACTAGTCCTTTGTCCCCTTGGGATCATTTCCATTCTTCCAATTTAGAATTAACAGAGTATTTTATAGATTTCCCTATGAATTTCTTAAACTGAATCTAAAGTCAAGCAAGTTTGGGCAGCAACTGTGTAAAACAAACAAACCTTGGCCTCAACGGAAACAACTTATAATCAGAAACACAAACCATAAAGAGTCCACATGTCCATATCTCTTCTCAAAAATACAAATACAAAACCAAGAAACAAAAGGCAGAAAATGCCAAGAGAATATTGTTCTCCAAGAGAACTACATAGATATATTCCAGGACACAAATAAAAAGAGAAAAATATAAAATTCATCAAAGATCTCAGGGAATTTAAGGAAGGATTGAAAACAAACCAACAACAGAAAAAAAAACAGCTCAACAAGCTTAAAAAGAATAGAAAAAAACTGTCCTTGTGATGCCCATAAATATAAAATAATGCTGAATAGCATGACAAAGACAATACCTAATTTCAAAAGCTAATTCTATTAAGAGATACAAATTTTGAAGTTATTTCAACCTGAAATGACAATAGAAATAAAAAAAAGTAACCATAGATAAAAATTCAGAGAAACATAGGCAAAAATACAATATAATAATGAGATAGATAGATGACAGATAGATAGATAGATAGATAGATAGATAGATAGATAGATAGATAGATAGATAGACAGATAGATAGAATCAGGAAAGGAACATGTAAGAAAACAGGGTACCATGAAGAGGCCTACTCTTTGATTGTAGAGAGAAAACATAAGCTTTGATGACAGAAGCAGAGTACACCTAAGAACGCAAACAAAGAACACAACAAAGAAAAAAATAGCAGTGAATGGCAACAATCAGTGCACTGCCCAGGCAATATATTTAAATATGAGTGGCATCAACTTCACAATCAAAAGATGCAGATTAGGTGAATGGATTGAAAAAAAATGAATCCAACTTTCTGCTCTCTAAGAGAAACACATCTTAGCTTTAAACACAGGCATCACTTGATAGTGACAGTAAAAACAAAAGAATTCCAAGTGTATGGCAACAAGAATCAGTCAGCTCTCACTACCTTAATAGCTGAGAAATTAGACATCTAACTCAGACATAGAAATACCAAATAATTTTCTAATAATCACACAAAATTATGTATAGAAAGATTAAATAATATATTACTGAAAGATAAATTGACCAAGGATAAATCAATAAAAAATAAATCATTTCTGGAATAAATAAAAATTAAAACACAACCCACAACACCTCTGGTACACATTAAAATGTAGTCCTGAGGAGAAAATTTATAGCTCTCAGCAACATCTATACAATTCTAGTAGGCAAAAAATGTTATTCTCTATGACTTTTCAAATATCTTTAATATTGTTTGCTACTCTCCCACACCCTCAATATAATTCTCCCTTCCCACTATCCACACAAAGCTCCCATCACGTTCTTTTCCAATTTTCTCTTCATCACCATGATTATCTTCCTTTTTAGATACTTACCCCCACTCAAAGAAAACTGCTTACTTTCCTAACTTCTGACAACTCTATACTCACTTGGAAATGTTCAGATATAACAAGAGAGAACATGTGGTATTTGACTTTCTTGATCTGTTACTTCACTCCCAATAATAATTTTTATTCCATTCATTTGCTTGCAATTTTTATTATTTCATTTTTCTTTGCAGCTGAGTATAATTCCATTGTTTATATACACCTGTGTTTGCTATCCACCTTTTTGAAGAATGTTTAGGTTGTTTCTATTCCATAACTCTTGTGAACAGAGAGGCAATGGACATTGATGACAGGGTATCTAGGGAGTACTCTATCCAGTCCTTTGAGCATATAGCATGGAGTGATATAGCCAGGTCACATGGCGGATTTATTTTCAGCTTTTTATTATGTTTTACACAGATATCCAGAGCAACTGCACTCATTTGCAAGTTGCCAACATTGAATGTGGGTTCCTGCCTATCCACACTTTTTTTTTTCTTTACTGTCTGTTAGTATTTATAATTTTGTCCTAAAAACTGGGATAAGATGAAATTTTGAAGTCACTTTAGGTTGCATTTGCCTAATTGCTCTTAGACATTATCATTTCCATTTTTAAAATTCATACAGGTAAGAGTAGCACTGTTCCCTCATCAAACAACCTTTCTTTTGCAGTAGAGAAGAGAACATTACAGATTCCTACCCGGAACTGTCAAAATAGAGATGTGAATTGACCATGCATTTACCAGAACAAACTGATAGATCTATAACACAATCCTTAAGACCTAACGGTTAGGAAACATTTTAGAAGAGGGAGCTGAATGACTATGAGATCAGGAAACTAGGAGGTCAGCTTCAGGACTGTTCTCTTAGTTATTACACGAACACTACACTCATGGAAATAACAATATGGCTGCCTAGGCCTGAAGAATGACACCAGTTGACATGTCAGTGTTGATGGGGAAATTTCATAAAGCCCACTCCTAGAAGAAGAGCTAAGAGAAAGTCAGTTGACTCCAGGGATCAGCCACCTAAATCATTACTCAGTACCAGGTGGTCATCCCTAAACACATATAAATATATGCAATAGTATATGTATCAGTAGACTTAGAAGTAGACATTTTGTGTATATGTACACCAGAAACAACACATACATATGCACACACATGTAATAATTATAGCTACTAATTAAAGTCCATTAATTTAAAGGGAGATCGGGGGACATGGGTTAGTTGGAGAGAGAGAAAAATGATGTTAGTATAATATAGTACTGATATAAAAATTCTCAAATAAATAACAATAATATCAATATTATTCACCACATGAATGCCTCACAAAAATAAGTCATAAAGTAGTTTTATTAAAAATTCATTTTCCCATGCTCTTAGTTAGAGATTAATTTGCTTATTTTTATAAACAAAGAGATGTAGTAAGTCAAAAATTTTTCACATTGATATCAGAAGGAAGTATAGCTCAGAAGTTTTCCTAATCAACAACATAGGGAGCCAAAAAAAAAAAAAAAGAATCTCATCTCAAATCATTCTCTCTACTTTTTCTGTGTATAATTATATAACTTTTCTTTTAAGATTGAAAATAAAAAATCATATATACAGAATGAAGGTAAAGAAACAGAAACAATAAAAGAAAGCAAGAAGCATATTCCCTACTCTCCATGATTCAAAATTTTTTCTTCATGTAGGTACCGTTGAAGGAAGACAAATGACAACTTTTAAGAAAATTGGATATTGTATTAATGGTTGTTAAATGAAACCTGACACTGAAATTACTGAAGCAAATTAGTGTCTTAAATACTAAAATTAGAACACTTTAAATTTTGACTTATTTAATTTAGTATTCCGATTTTTGCTATCTTATGTGGTTTCCAAGTTTTTTTAATATATTTTCAGTGTAATTTTATTGTAGAACATTGGAGCCAAAACATATGATACAAATTTTACAATTAGTATTATTACAATAATTATTATTTTCATCAAAATTTATTGATCAATTCTAAGGACACGGCTACTCTACAAAAAGCTCAAAGGAATTGATGGAGACAGCAAGAATTGGATGGAGAGCATCCCATCAGGACCAGAGAAGATGAATTTCTCTTTCTCTCAGCTGCCTTAGTCATTCCCTTTACATTAGATGATACCCTATTTTGACAATGAGAAAGCTCAATGGATGTACTGAATTCTTAACCATGCACCAAGTCCAGTTGATTAATCCTCATTTTCATGTTGGTTTTATTAATGAAATAAATTAAAGATTCCAATGTTCTTAGACACCACTTGAAGAGGAACACTGCAGAGTCCTTGAGGGAAACTTCACACTCCAGTAATGAACACATCCCGTGGTACAACCTTTAGAACAATGTTTTTTTTTTTTTTTTCTGGTTTAAGAAGTGATTGTGTAATTTCAAGGGAATATGTGTTTCCTTACAAGGCTAGAAGGAGAAATTCTGCAGGAGTTTAGTGAGAGCACATTTCATGTTCCAATAAGGCACCTCCCAGCTATGATGGAGTACCTCGACATGGTGCTGACTGAAACCCTCAGATTATACTCAGTTTCTGACAGACTTGAGAGAGTTTGTAAACAAGATGTGGAAATGGATGGTGTGTTTATTCCCAAAGGGTCAGTAATGATGATACCATTTATTTTTCTCTTCACCATGACCCACAGTCCTGGCCAGAGCCTTCCACACTGAAAGTTTGAGCAAGGAGAACAAGGGCAGCATTGATCCTTATGTATACATGTCGTTGCTGTTAAGAGGTTGGCTCCCAAGTTTTTAATAGTCTAAATTGGAGGCCAATTAAACTTGTACTGTTTTCTCTAGAACCATGTGCTTTGGGCATGTATGCCTTACAAAGGTTATAAGACAATTGAATGCCTGCTATGTTCAAGGCACTTTTCAAAGCAACTAAAGTATTATTTTTCTTAACCACTGCTAAGTGCAAATATTGCGATATACCCATTTTAAAAGAGTAACTTAATCATAATCGAATAGTAATTAAGAGAATTCATTACAGCTTCAGAACTTGGACTACAGGGTCTATTATAATGTCCACTGTTTTGAACTGTAACATCTTCCCCTCCAAAGATCAGAATCAGGGTTTGTGATTTGATTATTTTATAGTTCAGCAGGCATCGGGTACAGGATGAGGAGTGTTTGTTTTCTATACAAAGGAAAACTAACAAATGGGATTGTATTTAGGCAGGACATGAAGAGCTGGGTTAAGATACTGGCAGTAGAAATTGATAAAAATAAAGAGAATGAGGGGACAGAAGATGAACAGGAGGAATGAGCTTCTAATTACTTCCTTTCTCTAACCAGTTGAAGAATTTTTTTTTTATTGTTTACTTCTAATTGATTCTAGCTTTTAGGCTGCGTATTTGAAGGAAATTTCTAGGTGCCCCAATTACACCAGTATAGCAGTTGAATATGACTGAAAGTGAGAATGGGGAATAAAAAATGTTTGTTATAAAGTGTGTTTCGATACATGAATGCTCAATCTAAGCACGTTTTGCTAGAAGACCTGTGATCTACGAGTTTGATATGGGAATGGACTCTAAAGGATTAAAGTCATTTAAGAGAGCATGAAAAATTCTGCCTGCCTCCTGTTTCTGAAGTAGTCTTCATGTGAGATTATGCAGCTTATAATACACAAAAGCAAGGTAAGTTTCTTACCTCCTCGTATGGTCATGATTTTATGGCTAAGACTGCCAAGTCTTCCTAGAATCTTAGTTGAAAGCATAAGTTGATAGACTGTTGTTTTATGACATGGACCGCATATATTTGCTCTCCTCTACCACAGTTTCCTTGTTTAAAAACTGAGAATATTAATAATTTTAAGAATTAATTTCAATAATACAAATAGTCATTACCTAGAAACTAGCACTAATTATAACCTCTGATAAACAAAAAGTTTTCCATGAACAACCAGCCATGTAATTTAAAGATACACAGGACAACGCCTTATAAAATATGTCATAGAATTATACTGAAAGCTAATATGAACACAAAATAGGACAGTTTTAAAACAGTAATGACTGTGTGAAACAGAGAGGCACCCTCAGAGGGGGAGAAATGATACAATCACAGAGTAACATGTAGAAATAAGCTTTACAAAAAAAAAAAAAAAAAAAAAAAAAAAAAAAAAAAAAAAAAAAAAAAAAAAAAAAAAAAAAAAAAAAAAAAAAAAAACGAGAATGAACAATTGATGGAGAACAACTTAGATCATTATTTTACAGTCAGGTATGGGGCAAACACTATTGATTACTAAGGAGGGTCCCATGAGACAAAAGCCTTCAGTGGTCTGTGCACTGAATCACAGGCCACTTCTTTCAGTTCTACCATTATTCATCTCATTCACACTAACAGGACTCTCTTCAGGTGTGAAGTGTTTTGCGAACACAATAGATCATCTGAAAATTTCCTACATATGAAGCTAAAGAAGAATTAGTTTTCTAAAAAAAATAAAACAACAACAATAAAAAAAAAATAAAACCAATTTTCTATCCAGGCATGGTGGTTCACGCTGCATATTTCAGCATTTGAGGAGCAGAGGCAAAGAGGATCAAAACTTCCAAGTCAGTCTCAGCTGCAACACAAGTTTAAGGCCAGCCAAGACTGCATGAGATCTTGTCTCCAAAAATATTAATGCTTCATTTTTCCTGTAAGCTAAATATTTTGAAACTGTAATTTTTCCATCATAAAAAAGAAACTTTGAAACCTATTTCTTGACATATCATTCCAATGAGAATTTCACACAAAAGTAATATTTTAGCAGCAGGCTGGAAGGAAGAGTCATTGCCCTGTCAAATACCAGTTACAAAATTAGACACAGCTTTAAAGTGAATAAATGAGGAATTAAAATGTTTTTGAAGCTGCTCATTTGTCTGAACTTTATTAAAATTTCCATGAAAGGGTAATGATATTGATCGATACATTGTCATATATACAGAATGAAAACAATATTAAGAGAAGAATGATAAATGATTTCATCTTAAAATTAAAATTACTGATGTCTAATGTTACCCAAATAGCACTTAGATGAATTAAGCATATGGTATCTTTTTTTTTGAGAGAATGATATTTACTTTAAAATAAATGGGAAGATAAATTGAGAAAATACATGGAAATAAAAACTATCAACATTGCTATGTAAAGGTCTGTATTTTGATGTATACATTCTTTACTATATCTGTAGGCAAATCTCGGAGTTTCTATGCATCTACGTTGGTGTATAATCTATGTTATAAATCATGAATCACTGACTATATTGTTTCCTTTAAAAATTATCACTAGAATAAATTTTGATTTCTAGGCAATACAATGCTAAGTTCTAAAGTCCTTTATACTTGGGGCTGTATAAAGGCTGGCAAAGTTGGAAACCTTTATTTGCACTTATTTCTAGGTTGAAAATTTAGTGGATTTATGTATACTTGTCATTTCTTTGTAACACCTATTTTCTAGCTGGTAGTAAGGACTGCTTTGAAAATGTCAGTTTACTTAAGATATCAAATTGGACAATGCATTGCAGAACAATATTTAAGAGTAATAGTTTTCCATTTTATTTTAATTCTCAAAGATTTATTGCAGGCTATAATCAAAACAGCATCCTTAGGGAAACATTAGCCCCTTCTCTAGTGAGAGCAGAAGGAGGGACAATCACAATAAGATGAATCAGAATCTTGGTACTACTGCTGTTCAGCATTTTTGTGCTTTGTGGTAATCAGGGCCTGGAATTTGAGTCTTAATATTTCATACTTATATAATTCTCTGTGCTGATTGATTTGTTATTTCAACATTCCTCTTAGTACGACTAGCCCTGATTCTCTGACACCAGTCTCTGTCTGTTGTTTAAAAATTATTAACTTTGACATTGATGTTCCTTAGAGAACCTTCCTAATGAAAGATTTCCATTTTGGGAGCCCACATTTCCTGGATTATTTTTTAAGTTTTACCTATCAGTGATAAAAATTATTTTCATGCAAAACTGAAAAGTAAACTCACTAATATATATACATATGTGTATATATATTAGTTCCATTATATATAAAATTAGAATTTAGTATTCACAACTACAAAAATAACCTGTAACTTAGTATTCATAAATATTTTCTATTATATGAAAAGTGTGAAACTCAGAAATTATTGCACATATGATGGAGTGTCTAGTATTATTCCAAAAATAAAAGTTGAGCAATATTGATTACCTTAATGGCAACAATTGAAAACTCCATGCAGTATTTGTTTTACTAGAAAGAATATCCTCATATGGTTAAAGACAGTTATTGAATCATATAAAAACAAACTATATTGCTTAAACAATTTTATTTCCATAATCTTCAAATAAAAGCTCCATCACCAAAATTGCTACTTAAAATATTGTTGTAGTTAATTTAATCATTACCACTGTAATTTTATAACTGCAATATTACAAATTTAGACCGTGTATACTGCCTTTTTAATCTTAGATAAAGTAACCATAGAGATGTATACTCTAGAGATAGACTGATCATTGAGGAAAATGGTCAAATGCCATATGTCTGCATTCTCTGGCTCTTTTCTTAAATAATCAAAATACATATTCTGGTGTGGGAGTCTGCTCTGTGTGCTGTGATTACTATTAATGAATAAAGAAACTGCCTTTGTCTGTTGATAGGCCAGACCTAAGGTAGGAGGGGAAAACTGGACTGAATGCTAGGAGAAGTGGAGAAAGAGACGCCATGGAACATTCAAACAGAAAGCACTTGGGTACCCCAGAGCCATCATGCCAACATTGCATCAGTGGGCACATACTGCAAGGAGCTCACTCATGACAGGTACTTGTGTGTACATCTGTACGCATGTATGTGTGTGTGTGTACATCCATATATATGTGTAGCTGAAGGTGCATGTATGTCATGACATGTATGTGTAAACCAGAGGGGGAACTCAAGTGTTGTTCTGTACATTCTAGCTTGTTTCAGGCAGGATTTCTTTGTTGCTATTCCCAAACGTACTGTAGCCATTGAAGTCTATAGCCTTCTAGGGAATTTCCTTTGTCCATTTCCCATCTGCCTAAGAAGCAGTAGAATTATGGGTGCTTGCAGCATGTTACCAGCCTTTATGTGTTTACAATTATGTGTGTAAAAGAATTTGAACTCAGGTCTTCATAGGTTTTTGCATTTGAAGAAATTTTACTTGCTGAGATACGTTTTCAGCACAGACATACAATTTAAAGACACATTTTAAAACTGTGTTTCAAATCTCTTTACAAATGAATATTGAAAAATAAAGAAAATAATGACACAAGAACTATCTATGACTCATATCTAAAATATGAAGATATGAACTTTGTTTTTTTGTTTTTTTTTTTCATTTTTAATTTTTTTTTATTTCTATTTATTTTATTTATTTATTTATTTATTTATTTATTTATTTATTTATTAAAGATTTCTGTCTCTTCCCTGCCACCGCCTCCCATTTCCCTCCCCTCCCCCAGTCAAGTCCCCCTCCCTCATAAGCCCAAAGGGCAATCAGGGTTCCCTGCCCTGTGGGAAGTCCAAGGACCTCCCACCTCCATCCAGGTCTAGTAAGGTGAAGCATCCAAACTGCCTAGGCTCCCACATAAGCAGACTTTAGAGGATAAAGAAGAGAGCTTAACCACTGAATGCATGCAGTTCTTGCAGAACACCTGCAGGTCTTTTTCAATATTCATATGCTGTGCTAATTACTACCTGTATTTCCAGCTACAAGATGATCCAGTGTCTCTAGTCTTCCTGCATACCTGCACTCAAAGTCACATACTTGTGCAGGGACACACACACACACACACACACACACATATATATATATACATATGATTAATTAAAATAAAACAAACAACAATAATTAGTAATACATACCTATAATCCCAGTGCATAGGTAATGCAGAACGGAGGATCAGGAGACTGTGGTTATCCTCACCTACAAAGAAAACCAAGATGAGACTGAATCACATGAAAAAACAAAAACTAACCAAGGAAAATTAAATAATCACTTGAAGGACATCGTTCACAGCAACCAGGTTTATTGTACTTGGACAGTCTTAGAATCTCAAGACTGCAGTATTGATTTAATTGATTTTTTTAAATTTTCTTGTAAATAATTTCTTTTAATCATTTAAAGGTACATACATTTACATGATATATATTGATCAGATCTGTTTTCCAATTCCTCTCTCCAAAGTTAACTAGTGCCCTCATCCCTTCTTCTCTCAACAAACTTCTTGTCTTCTTTGTGCTATTGTAGCGAATAGTCTCATGATTTCAAATAGTAGTGCCTCTATGTGCATCCTTGTGTTCCCATTAATAACTCACATATTCCTGGGGAAGCACTATGCACCCATACAGAATACTTTCGTTCAAACTCTCCCTTTGCATATCTGGTGTATCAGCAAATTATCAGAGGCCCTGTTTGTGAAGGAGAGTGATTCTTCCCCTCTTAGCGGTAATCAGGTGATAGTACTCCCTGCAACAGAAATCAGGGGACCCTCTCTATCCATATTGGAATGTCCTCCTGCCTAGATCATGTGAAGATATTGAGCAGGTAGTGATAGATGCTATAAATAGATCAGTGAAATAGCCTATTAATGTCCATAAGTCAGCATTTTATACCTGTCCTCACCATTATCTTGCATTGGTAGTTTCTAAACACTCTTCCAGGAAGTCCCTGAGCCTTAGATTCTGACCTGTTGAAAACTGAGCATGCATTGTCGTGTTTAATTGACCATTTTGCAAAACAACGATTGGAAGATTACCTCTAGAGTTTGCAGTCCCCCTACAAGTGGGCTTTGACTAGATTTCAGTATCAGGCATAAAATCCATCCCTTGGAATAGAATTTACATCCAAAGAGGAGGACTGTATGTTCTTTGTTATGTGTCTGACCTGCTGGTCATATGTGCCCACTGATGCCACTGCGGTTACCAACTTCCTCCTCTTTGGAGTATAACTTAAGAATTTATGAAACATCTTTATGGAAAATCCACTACTTAGCCACCTAATTAAAATATTTAATATATGAAAAGGGAGAGTTGGACAAAAGTATTCTGCATGGGTGCATAGTGCTTCCCCAGGAATATTTGAGTTATTAATGGAAAATTCTCAATGCCAGGCACAGGTTTCCTCCCTTGCTGTATATTATCGCCTTATTAGTCACAGGATACCCAGAAGCCCCCAGAATAACACAGGTTGTTGCTATTGTTCTTGGTTGCTTGGTCTAGCTAGATGGTGAGAACCAGCTGCTGAATATACCAATTTCAAACTGACCAGAAACTCTCTTCTTAACTTACATTTGGCCAGAAGTTATTATGAATCTGCTGGGAAAGAAAAAAAAATCAAATTATTTTCCAGTCTAAGCATAACTGCTTGTAAAATATTAAAGTTTCCTCTGAGCCTTTCTGATGCTTTTGTTTAAAGAAATTAGCAACAGTTCTTGTATCATGATATACATTGTGAAGAAGAAATGCATTGTGAACGAAATAGATCTTTGCCTTCGATTAATCTAGTTTCTGAGATGTGTTTTTGGTATATATCCCAGATTATCCTTGAACTGAATGATTTCTTCCTTCTGAATTGTAGAGCTATGGATGTGTGCTATTATTACATGCAGCACATGTAATTTTACCATACAGAAGCTGCTAGGCGTAGTGGTCATTGTAGTACACACCTTTAATCTCCTCCAGGTCAAGGAAAGAGAGGTAGGTCGAGTTTGATGTCGGCCTGATATACAAAACCAGTTTCAGGACAGTCAGGGCTGTTACATAGAAACCCTATCTAAATATACATTAATCGGATTTAGTGTATTTTTTTTGGTTTTCTTTTTCTTCTTTTTTCTTATGGAGGAGAGGTATAGATTTGACTTAGGAGGACGGGGAGCTGAATGTAATCAGGTTACATTATGTGAAATTCCTAAATAATCACTAAAAATATTATGATGTAAAAAAGAAGAAAATATATTATAGTGTGATGGTCAAAATGTAGACACAGATCTGAACCCACCTATAAGACAGTTCCTTCTGTAGTCAAGTGAGCTCCCGTGTGACAGAAGATCCTATAGGGCGTATTTTGTTTGTGCTGCAATTTACTGCTGTTAAAAGCTTAAAGAAATCCTGAATATCATTATATTCCCACAGCAGTCACAATAATGTCTCTCAATGCATCTTTCCCATTGGAAGTTTTCTTGTTAGTGTGTGGTCTTCTAACTCTTTGAACACACACACACACAAAAAAAAATATATGTACACTATTTTAAAACACAAGCCAAAGAATAAAGCTAGGGTGTTTGCATATTATTACTCTATAGGAAATATGTAATCATTTAGTTAGAATAGATAATTGTAAGAAATTATGTCACTTGATGATATGAAAGCTATAAAGACATCACTAGCAGAAATGGTCTCCACATATTTTACTGGACGCGGATTTTTAAGACTTCTGGCAAAGGCAAGGTTACTTCCCTGGCAAGCTAATTTGTCAGCCTTGTTCTGCTCCCTGGGAGCAACTTCTCTGTCCATTGTCTATTGACCTTGATTTTGCTCTCTAAGTGGTCCTTCCTTTTCTATTATCCCCTGTACCCCTTTGGAGATGGGCAGATCATTTGATGCTAAGCGTTTGCAAGTGCAGATTGAGAGAGAATGCACAGAGGCTCTAGACTCTAACATGCAGTCTCTTTAAAATTACATTTTCAGGCTAAAAGAAAGCAGCTTTCCAATCTACTTGCTTTTTGTCAATTTCTTGTGCAAATAACCCCAGACAGAGAGCCCATCTGGTCACCGAAATTAAACGTGAGCACCCTCACCTTCTGTAGTCAGTTTTTTTTTTTTTTTCCCTCCTGCTTGTGATTCGTCCTTCAGGATCTCTTAGATGACAGAAAACTACAATAGTTGGCAATTTAAAAGATATTTACGAGCAAACACAGAACCTAACATAACTGATTGTAGGTGACAGGTCTGATGGTCCTTTAATTTTCATATTTTGATACAAGACTGTTTTTATTGTTCATCATATGCAATATCATAGTTATCTATTTTTCTACAAATATTTTGAAAACTCTCATTTATATGTCTAGATTAGTAAATTCCATGGCATTTCAAATAAAAAGATAATTTATTTCTGGAAGTCTAGTAAAAGTTTGAAAAGAACACTGTATAAATATTGGAGCTAAATACAGTGTTTGGCAATTTTTTAACTATCAATGTTATTACAAATTTATTCAAATTTTCATTATTTGTTAATTTGATTTTTTTTGGATTTTAATGGAAAAATAAATCTAAATATATATTGTTCATATAACTTAGTTAAAACTGAAATATAGACACAAACATAAGAAATGGGTAAATATTTATTGGTGAATATATTTTCTAGGATTACTTTGATCTCTCAAGGTACCAGAGTAGATTCAGATATTTTAAAAATACAATATAGCTGTTATATATTAGATGTATAAAATAAACTCATTATAAATAAACTTCCCAATTAGTTTCTCTCACATATATATATATGTATATATATATATATATAAAATTGAGGAAATTAACATATTTCCTGCTATTAAAATGTTGTTTCTGAATATTTGCTAAATTGAAGCAGAGAGCAAAGGACTGAATAAATATATCGGTCTCTTCTAAGGTTATGGTTGTAGGAAATTAACACGTAGGATTACATGTAAATAAATGATGTCAGAATTTATGTTTGCTGAACAGGAATGATACTAGGATCTTTGATTGATAGCTTTATGTCAATAGCTTCCTGAACTTGGTGCACAAAGTAACTGATCACCTAGAAACTGAGGACCAAGCACAAGCTCCTGAATGTACTCCAAGATATACACTTCTTCCTGCTTTTCACACATTTTTTAAACAGAAATTAATGTTGACCAACACATAGAGCTATTTATATGGGAATATGCAGATACATGTTTGCATCCCTAGTTTTGTGTAGACATCATTTAATTAGACAAGGAATTCACATTGCTTATATATTTGGTTGATTAGTACAGTTTTTCCTCGAACTATTCCAAAGAACATTGTGCAATAGATAAATAAATATTCAAATGACTTTCATTTGATATTTGACATAAAGCAAATTGTTTACTTCCCTATAGCCCTAGGCATGCATGATGGATGAGGCACATTTCTCCAGTGACGAAACTTTTTCCTTGTGTTATTTCTCACATTTATTTTACAATTATCAGTTAAGCAGCCTTGGAAGGATGCTATGGGATTCTTAAAGTATTCTTCCCATTCTTTAACTCTACATCTGAAAATTGTATTTTAGTTGGTTATTGGTACAAAAGGCAATTTTGAGTGAATTGAAAAGAATGAGTAGAGGTTTTGAAAAATACGGGAAAATATTTTTTACTCCTTGTTGTATGAAAGAAATGTAGCCAAAGGAGTTATTGCTGCTGCTTATTTCATTGGTGTCTTATTATATTAAAAAAAGAGTTACATTTTGACATCCTTATAGGAAGTAATAGCAAAAGCATAAAGTCATGCTGAGATATAAAAGGGTGATAAATAAGTGCTCACACATATATGTGCTCCATTTGATATATTTGAGAGGAATAAAAGTTGTACAAATAAAGCTGATCAATAAAATGTGGACTTTTTGAGGCCAGGGTGAAGATGGAGTTGAAGGTTTAAATTATATTGATATTGACTCTTTTCCCATTCATGTGTTGTAATTATACCGGTAGTCTCATTTAGCCAACATTTTTCTTTCAATATTTAGCCACTATGTATATTATAGATCAGATTAACTTTTTCCTGAGTTCAACCCTTGTTACTCCTAACTTCTTCACTTCCTCTACAAGGTATATCTTTTCTTTTATACCTATTAATTTTTTTCTATTTTCTGGGTGTCTTCAAAACATAAAATTTTTTTCAGTTCTGTACTTAGGAATTTTCTCTTGTTCTCATTCTGAAGTTCAGACGAATATTAAACATACTTTATTTCTCACAAAAGTGTTTCAATTTTATATGACTCATATGTATACTTCTACAGAAATCCTCTAACCATATGTCATTCAAGAATATTTATTATTTATGTTTAACTCCGTGTGTATAATCCATTTTTATATGATAGGATTTATTCTTTTTAAATATTCTGTTTCTGAGTTGATCTCATAGATTTATAGAATTTTCATCTAAGTAGTTTTCTGCTATTCTTGGCTTTATGCTCATATTCCAGTTACAGACATGCTGTTATCATGACTTATATGGATCATCCAAGATTAATATATCCTGCATACACAACGATTTGGGAAAACCTACAGCTATGATTGGCCATGCCATAGAAACTTTTCATTCCTCCTGATAACGTGACACAGAATCCTCCTTCTTTATTATCCAAATGCTGATAATATTTTGCTGCATCTATTTGAAAGATATTTTTCTGTCATCTGTTTTATTTTAAAAATGAGGATAGTTACAAAGAAACATAAAAATTTTTTTCCTATCTAAAAATTACTTACTCCAAAAACATAGATTAACAATGAAAAATTATAATTCTAGAGTTCAGTGCTAACATCCCCATTTAATAGAGGTTGCATGCAGTAAGCATTCACATAGATTTGACGAGATTATTCCAACATCAAATATATGAAATCTCTTCCTCCAACTCTATTTTGAAGGGAAGACATTTTCAATGGCTCCCATTGAATTTCAATATTAATACCAAATAGGTGAGTTATTTATAATTCAGCCTCCTCTTCTCTGCAATTTTCATGTTAAGTCATTGCCCACTTCAGTTTCCATTCATGATTCATTTACACGCTTCTCTCTTCTCCTATGATGGTCTAATGACAGTATGGTGTCACTTAGAAAGAGTCAAACACCATAGGTAAAGTACTGAACCAGTATACTGAGTTTAGTTTGCCATTTTCAAACCAAGCCACCACACTGAAACATTGCTGTCTTGGAACTGCTGTGATGACTGTTTTTCTACTTAATAGAATCTAAGCTATGGGTAGTTTCTATCAAGGACTGTAAAATATTGTATTTATATCTAGATTTTTATGTATTCTCAATAAAAAGCTTAAATAGATGCCATTAGCCATTAAAATTGCTATAAACCACAAAGTGTACTATTAAAGGAACCAGTCCCCGAGTGTTTAATTTTGCCACACTTCTGTTTTGTAAACAAAACAAGAAGGAGAAAAGTACACAAGATCCACCAAGGTGGCGTGAGAAACAGATGTGTTCAGTTGAAACATCTTCTTTAGAAATCTGAGTCAGGAAATGGTAATAAAACGTCGGTGATAGTACAGCAAGCTAACTTCGAAATCTTGCACACATAGCAGCCTAATGAATGGACGTCTGTTTCTTCATAAAATATTGCATTATTTAAAAACCACACGAAATGCAAAAAAAATAGCTCTAATTGTGGTGATTATGTATTATCATTCTAAATCAAACCATAACTAATGACACTGTGGGAGAGGCTTAGCGTAGAGTGAAGCTAGGTGTCTTACAAATGAAAAGCTATTTAAAGGCTAAAATCAATTGACTATATAATGCCATGTTTTCTGATGGGAATAATGCACACTGAATGCCTGGAAGTTGTTTGTTGCAATAGCTAAATGAGATTCTACCTCTGGTTATTATCAACCTCTACATTCATCATTATAAACCGCTTCATTTTTATTTTATCATATTGATTCACCTTAGCACCCAAGACAGTTTGCACTCCTACAAAATTCAGAAAACATTGATTTACTTAAATTATTCAATACTTTACTGTATGGCTATTATGTCATTTAACATTTTAGACAAATCAATACAACTTTTTTAATTGCCTGTCACATACCTCAGGTATTGCATATGTGCTATGCTAGAATCATTAATTTGCACTATGCTGATGACACTTTTATAAATCAACTACTTTCAAACAATAAAGCAGCATATGTGGGTGAAAGTGCTAAGATATGAAATGAATAATTTAAACTACTTGGGACAAAACACTGCAGAATATTTTATTGAGTTTATAATAGTCCTATTTCTCATAAATCTGAAAGGTAAGCTGCTGTCATCTGTGGCCATGATATGTATACACACACACACACATACATAACACACATATAATAGGTGCATGTACATATATTTGTACAAGACTTTATATAAGAATGAGAGATAGGATGCTAAGTAAAGTTAATGCACTATAGTTTCTACATTGAAAACCTATTGTGTTTGAACTGAAACTTAAAGTAATCATTATAAATGGAAGAATGTTGCAGGTTAATTTAATATAGTCATTAAATGCGAAGATGTGAGAAAGTGAATAACCAAAATCTTCAAATGCTGTTATGAAGCAAAATAAATAATTAGCTGTGGAATTCTACCTGTCAATATGTCCTACTTAATGATTATTCTGAAAGGAATTACTTTAGATCTCTCATCTATAATTTAAGTCCTAGATGGTTTTTCATGTGTCTTTTATAAAGAATAGTTAGGTATGAAAACTATACCTGTAACTACTCTGACAGAATAGATGCTCTAAAAATTCATTTAATAGTCAATTGATAAATGTTGTCCTTTAACTGACATAGGTTATTTTCTGATCACATATTATTTGCTTTTCTTTTAAATAATCATGATTTGAATAAAGGTACCATTTAAGCTTAGTAGGTAACTTCTATCTGTAAAATTTCAGTAGATAAATTAAAACTATGCTTCCAGCTCTCAGGGAACAAGAGATATTCCAGGAATGATGTTTGTGCTATTTGCTTTGCTATCAGATTTTGCCTTTATTGAACTGTAAAACTAGTGTGTTTAACAGGATTACAAGGGTGGTAATTTTCCATAACCTAAAATCATATTCTGTGACAGAGATAACATGGGGCATAGATCATTCTCTTAGGAAAGGAACAATTAGTTTATTACGGTTGACTTTACACATGTTAAAACTTTCATTTGTGACATTATACAAATTATTAGATGGTCAAAGCCACAGTATGAGGGGAAATTACACTTTCTGTTATTGACAAATTGTAAATGAACCTATTTTTTCATTATTCAATATTCAATAAAGTTACCAATTTATACTATCAGGGATTTGACCATTACTTTAACTTGTCAATGAATTCAGATTCATGTAATTTAGTACTTTTCCTGCCCATTCCGTCTAGTGTTATGAAGTATCAGACTATTTTGCATTTCTAATATGCACGATGGTATTATTATAATTTTGAAGGTGGTACTGCTTACCTTATTTACTCATAAATAAGGTTATATCTATTTACAAATTAGTATTCTTCAGATGGATACTATTAAGCCAAACAGAAGTAAGTAATGTCTTTAGAAAAAGTTAATATTGTATGTGTATTTTTGTGAGCATCTGTTTATGGTGTATATGTGGTATATGTGAAAGTTGTAAATATAAGGTACAGAAAACATATTTGATAAAATACTTGCTGAGCACACCCTGTGTCCTAGGAGAGATAAAGACAGATAGATCCGGGAATCTTAAAGGTTGCTAGGGGAATTTTCACTCCTACAGGAACAAAGACAAAAACAAAGGAAGGACTACAAAATTTTCAAAATCAATATAGTAAGCACCAGGCAAATGAATGTTCATGAGAAACTTCTAGAATTCTCACTGAATTATCTGTAGTACAACAATGGAAGAATATATTTAGAATGCTGGAAGAGTATAATTTTAACTAAGATTGCTCTATTCAAAAAATTGTCCAAAAAAATTAAAAGGAACTAAGAAATAAGCAACACCGGAATGAGTCAAGGATTCTATATCAATTTTAATGCATCACTTTCATATCCATTCCAATTCCTAAGTTGCTTACCTGGTTTCCATGGACATGAGATAAACAATCATCCTTGAATATTCAGTTCTGACTTTGAAAACTGTGACTACAGAAAATAAAGTTTGTCTGGATTGATGGAATGGTGGCAGGATTTTTACTCTTTTGGGAGAATAGTGTGTTTATTATTAAACTTTAGATATTCTTAATACATTAAAAAATAAATATAGAATGTAACCGAAGCTAAGACCCTAAGCAATAGAGGAGAGCTTGATTTACTCAGGAAATCTTGTCTTTTTTACTTCCCATGTAGATTAAATCTATGTATTTTAGAGTCCTCATTGTTGTCTAGGTTCTCTGGGATTGTGATTTGTAGGCATGTTTCCTTTACTTTATGTTTTAAAACCACTTATGAGTGAGTACTTATGATAATTGTCTTTCTGGGTCTGGGTTACCTCATTCAATATGATCTAGTTCCATCCATTTGCCTGGAAACTTCAAGATATCATTTTTTTTCTGCTGTGTAGTACTCCATTTTGTAAATGTACCACTTTTCCCCATCCATTCTTCAGGTAATGGGTATTTATGTTCCAGGTTCTGGCTATGACAAACAATGCTGCTATGAACATAGTTGAAGAAAGAAATTGAAGAAGATACCAGAATGTGGAAAAATCTCCCATGCTATTAGATAGGTAGAATTAACAAAGTAAAAATGGCAATCTTACCAAAAAGCAATCTACAGATTCAATGCAAGGCCCGTTAAAATTCCATCAAAATTCTTCACAGGCCTTGAAAGAACGGTACTCAGCTTCATACTGAAAAGCAAAAAATCCAGGATAGCAAAAGAGTTCTGTAAATTAAAAGAACTACTGGAGGCAACATAATCCCTGACTTCAAACTCTTCTGCAGAGATACCGTAAGAGGAGGCCGCTCATTTGCTCCTGGCTGCTTAGCCCCAAAATAACCAAATAGAAACTATTAATTAAATCATTGCTTGACCCATTAGCTCTAACTTCTTATTGGCTAATACATCTTAATTTAACCCATTTCCATTATTCTGTGCATCACCACGAGGTCATGGCCTACCAGCAAAGTTTCAGCACATCTGACTCTGGTCGCGGCTTCATCATCACTTTTCCCTGATTCCACTTCTTTTTCCCAACCTTCAGTCCAGTCCTCCCCGGCTACTTAAGTTCTACCCTATCAACAGGCCATAGTAGTTTCTTTATTCATTAATGGTAATCACAGCACACAGAGGGGACTCCCACATCAAGCTACGTTACTGAAAACAGCCTGGTATTGGCATAAAAACAGATAGGAGGACCAATGGAACCTAATTGAAGACCCGGATAATAATCCACACATCTACGAACATCCGATTTTTGAGAAAGAAGCAAAAATTATAAAATGAAAAAAAAGAAAGCATATTTAACAAATGGTGCTGGCATAACTGGCTATCAACCTATAGAAGAATGAAGATAGATCCTTATCCATCACCATGCATAAAACTCAAGTCCAAATGGATCAAAGACCTTAACATAAAGCCAGCCACACTGAACCTCAAAGAAGAGAAAGAAGAGCTAGAGAGATTTCTCAGAAGTTAAGAACACTGGCTGTTCTTACAGAGGTCCTGAGTTCAATCCTCACAACCATCTGTAGTGGGATCAGATGCCCTCTTCTGGTGTGCAGGTGTGCATGCAATAGAGTGCTTGTATACTTGAAATAAATAAATCTTAATTAAAAAAAAAGATTCTACTCCCTCAATACCATCACACTGGGACCAGACTTTCAACATATGGACCTTTGGGTTCACTGAAATCATACTCAAGTAATAACAGATAAGAATGCTTTATTATTTTTTCATATTTAAGTAATAAAATAATAAAAAAAGAAAGTGGGAATTACACTTGAATGCATTGGCACAGAAGATTGATGAATACCTTAAATATCACCATAACACCTTCACTTAGCAACTGGCAAAAACAGAGGCAAAGACCTGCAGCAGAGCACTGAGCTGAGCTCCCAAAGTTCAATTGAAGAGTGGGTAAGCAAAGAGGTCAAGACCATGATGGGGACACACACCGAAACAGTTTACCTGAGCTAATGGGAGCTAACCAACTCCAGCCAATAATGGAAGGAACCAGCAAAGGACCAACTAGACTTGTGAACATGGGTGACAGTTGTGTGGCTGGTGCAGACTGTGGTGACACTGGAAGTGGACCAGTGCTACTGGTCCCTACTGCTTGTAATGGCATTTTGGGAAACCATTCTCTTTGAATGGATACCTTGTTCAGGCAAGACACAGTAGAGAGGGCCTTGAACCTTCCCCCAAAGAAATCTACCTTACTCTGTCTGAGGAGTTTGGACTGTGGGTGGGAGTGGGGAGTGGAGGGAATGGGAAAACAGAAGGGAGTGAGTACTGGGGTTGGGATGCAAAATGATAAAAGATAGTTTGTTCTCTTTTTAAATATAAAATAAAATATAATAGTAACAGAGACAGAGACCCACATTGGAGCACCGGACAGAAATCTCAAGGTCCAAATCAGGAGCAGAAGGAGAGAGAGCACGAGCACTGGGAGGGGTGCACCCACATACTAAGACAATGGGGATGTCCTATCGGGAACTCACCAAGGCCAGCTGGCCTGGGTCTGAAAAAGCCTGGGTTAAAACCGGATTCGCTGAACATAGTGGACAATGAGGACTACTGAGAACTCAAGAATAATGGCAATGGGTTTTTGATTCTACTGCACGTACTGGCTTTGTGGGAACCTAGGCAGTTTGGATGCTCACCTTACTAGACCTGGATGGAGGAGGGTGGTCCTTGGACTTCCCACAGGGCAGGGAACCTTAATTGCTCTTTGGGCTGACGAGGGAGGGAGACTTGATTGGGGGAAGGGGAGGGAAATGGGAGGCAGTGGCGGGGAAGAGACAGAAATCTTTAATAAATAAACAAACAAACAAACAAATAAATAAATAGAAAGAAAGAAAATAATAAATATAAGAGAATGAGAGTTCAAATATTGTCAAACTGTTTGGAGCTCAGACTCAAACGAGTTCACCCTGGGTTATTCAGCTGCTCATATAGTTAGAGTTGACTGTCACAAAGCTTTCCTTAAGTACACAATGACCTGTTCACAGAAGAACTAGAGGAAGCTTTGACGAGAGAAATATGAATCCAAAAATATGTCTCTTGAAGTCTCATAGCTTAGCCAGTGGGTAGAAGTTGATAGATTCCTTCCTCCTCAGATAAAATAGAGAGTTTGATGTAGTATCTCTCTCCTCTTGATAAAGTCCTTTCATTTCAGTTATTATTCTATGAGTTAGTTATTCATCATTCAGGAACTCACTGTGGGAAGACTCTTTAAACAATTCTGAATTTTTTAATCTCACCAAATACGTTCTTTTATAGCAGTGTATGATATCTTTCTTCATCAGAGATATCTCATACCTGCGTTTATCTATTTCTGTGGGATTGATAGGAATTATTTTCTATGTGCTCATTCATGTTTTCCAAAAGGAGTAGATATTAGACATGAGGGAACAAATGTGGTATTTTTGTCTAAGAAAGCAAAAAAACTATAATAATTTGAAAATTATTTTTTGTGTCATCTTTTCAGTTCATTTCCAATTCAGAGAATTGTGGATCATAAGTACAATGAAATTTCCACAGAATAGATCAATTTACAAATTTAGGTATTTGAACATTAAATGAATTGCATTGTTATATACTGCTTAAATTAAGTAGCCTAAGAGTGGCTGTATCTTTCTAATAGAGTTTCCTACTGACCAATTTGTAACCAGGGAAGATATAAAGTAGATGAGAAAACATATAAACAACTTCAAGGCATATTTTTATCCTCATATAAGAGGCACTTGACTTAAATCCAATTGAACTATTTTGAATAGAACTTTTGGTAAAGATATAAAATATAATATTCCTGTTACCCATGCCATTCTTTGAATGTTAAACCTTATTATTGTTAGAGTTTAGTTTTAAGTTTTATGATGTTACATTTACTTTTCACTAAGGAATCTTTAGTTACATTAACAGAAACCCCATCATATCCAAATAATGTTTATATTTACAGACATTTTCATGATATATTTTAGCTTTCCAATTTTGTCATTATGCATCTATTTTTACTTTGGTACATTTCTTTTCTTTTCTTCTTCTTCTTTTTTTTTTTTTTTTTTGTTAATGCTAACGTACAAATGGCATCCTGCCAATCACATTTATTTTCTTTAGGGCAAAACTAATTCACATTCTAGAATCATTTCTGAACCAAAACCATTTCCTTTTACCTTCAATTATACTTACCAAAAATATAGTACACATATATAAGATATTGCATTCTTTCTGTGCTCCTTGGTTCCTTTAAGTCATTTCTTTTTATTATTAAATTTATATAAAACAAGATTTTCACATTTTACATAACTATCCTTGTTCCCACTTACTCCCCTTCTCTTGCTCCCCCACCCACCCCACACCCCAGCCCTCCATCTACTTCTCAGAAAGGGTAAGCCTTCCCAAGAGAAGTAAACTAAGTCTGAAACATCACTTTGAGGCAGAACCAGGGCCCTCCCTGTTATATCTAGGCTGAGCAAGGTATCCCTCCAAAATTAATGGAGTTCAAAATATCAGTTCAAGCACTAGGGACAAATCCTGGTCCCACTTCCAGTGGCGCCACAGACTGTCAAAAGCACACAACTATCACCCACCCTGAGTGGGCCTAGTTTGGTCCTATGCAGGTTCCCCTGCTATCAGTCCCGAGTCAGTGAGATCTCACTAGGTAAGTTCAGCTCTTTCTGACCTGGGTATTCTCATTATGGCCATGACTCCTTTGCTCATATTACCACTCCTCCCTCTCTTGTAATGGTTTCTAGAAGCTTGGCTTAGTGCTTCATTGTGGATCTCTGCGTCTGTTTCCATCAGTTGCTGCATGAAGGTTCTATGATGTCAATTAAGGTAGTCATCAATCTTATTACAGAGGAAGGCCAGTTCTGTTACCTTCTCCATTATTTTTATTTATTTATTTATTAAAGATTTCTGTCTCTTCCCCACCGCCGCCTCCCCCTTCCCTCCCCCTCCCCTAATCAAGTCCCCCTCCCTCGTCAGTCCAAAGAGCAATCAGGGTTCTCTGCCCTGTGGGAAGTCCAAGGACCACCCTCCTCCATCCAGGTCTAGTAAGGTGAGCATCCAAACTGCCCTCTCCATTATTGCTAAAGTGTTAGCCAGGGTTACTTTCATGGATTTTTGATATTTTCCCTAATACCATGCTTCTTGCTAGCCCCCAAATCTCTCCCTTGATCAGAGTATCTTTTTTCCTTCTCTCCCTCTCGGACCTTCACTCTTCTCAACCAAAAGTTCCCTCATGTTTTCCTTCGTCCTCCCTTCTCTCCAACCCTCCCTTTCTTCTGCCCTCCATCTTTAAAGTTTTCTGTTAGTTCCAGGGCAATTTAATAACTTCCTATGTAGCTCATGCACTTAGAGGTGGAATGTTATTGAGATGATCTTGAACAAGCACATGATAATGTATTTATATTTATTGTATATAATATGAATCCTTTGTAGTTTTACTTTACATTCATTGTGTATATTTTTGCATGTGGAGTGTGAAGGTCTTGCATGCTACAGCAGGGGTGTAGACTTGAGAAAGAAATTGCAAGTTCCATTTTCTCCTTCTATCATGTGCATCTCAGTGATAGAACAGGCAGTCAGGTGAGAAAATAGGTGTCTCTTCCCATTGAACAAAGGTTTTAACCTAATAGTCCAAACATTTTGAGGTCAGAAACAGAGGTGACCAATGAATGACTAGCATGGGAAATAAAGACATTCAAGATAAATTGGCCCTTGGACATACTCCATTGCATTCCTCTACATTTAGAGAATTCCTATCAGTCATAATTCTTGTACAATCTTCATTCTAACAGCAGTCTTCTTTCTGAGAATTTCAAAGTTAAAAAGATTTGTGTGTGTGTGTGTGTATATATATGTGTGTGTGTGTGTGTGTATGTGTGTGTGTGGGTGTGTAGGTTGCAACACAATTTTTTATTTGATTTCATCATAACTCTGGACAGCTTGGACTTTACTGTGTAGGTAAGTCTGGTCTCACACTCAGAACAATCCTCCTATCTCTGCATATTGAGGGCTGGTATAACAAACATGGACCACCACACTTGTCCTACAATTTTGTTTTAACATCAGTTTTGCACGATGAAACTCGGATAAGCTAGCTTAGGCTAAAACTTACAATCCTCTCTCACCATCCCCAAGATTAGAATAAAGGCTGTATATGGTTACAGCCAACACAGAGTACAATTTTGCTTTAATATTATGTCATTATATGTATTCACAATTTCAGTGCAAATACTAAACTAATTGTTTAGATTTTTGTGGTATTACAATTTGTCAACTATTTTGAAATGAAAATGTTGTGTGCTGATTTATATTTTAATTTAATAACTTTAAAATGTGGTACAATGTCACTAAAATTTATTAATATAGATAATAGTATCCAATTCACATCATAACCATCATAGTTTTCTGTTTTTTGGATGTGGTTGTATGTATTGACATATAATCGATGTCTAACATTTCAGATATTAAGATGTATTTCATGATGTTTATATCTGTGTATTTATCAAAACACAATTAAAGATTGAAGTGATTTGATGTGTTAAGTGAGCTGGTTCTCACATCTTCTGCATTTCCCAGTCAAATCTAAGCATTAAGGAGAAGCTGAATGCATCCAGCACTGCTGTGCTTGTACCACAACCATCTTTCTTCCTTCTTTTGTTTCATCTCTGTCTTTCTCCTCCCCAACCATCTTGTTCATTTTTCTCAAATTTCAATTATTTTACAATTTACCGCTTGTATATAATGAATCTTTCTTATTCCCATTCCCCATTTCCCTTTCCTATCTTCCTAACTATTTGACTGAAGTAGTTCTTCCCCTGAAGCAAAACCCTCTCCATTGGGGTGTTTGTGTGTTAGTGTGTGTGTGTGTGTGTGTGTGTGTGTGTGTGTGACTGATATGAACTAGGGTCACTGCCATGAATATGAGTATTTTGAGTTTTTTTAAAATTTATTATGAATGGTTAGAGCACTGAAGCAAATAATTACTACCAAAGCAAAATACTCATCATAATCCCTCTGTGTTCACCCACTTAGCACTAATTCGAATCACTTTGTTGACCATGTCTTTATCTTTAAAGAGCCTAAGTCTGCTGAAGTAGTCAGTAATTACATTATTTATATTAAATTGTATTTACCATATGGAAGCATGATAAAAATGATGTGAGTTACATATTCTTCTACGTGTAGCATTTTTCTGGTTTCATATTATCACCATTAAGTGTTAATCACAGGTTTTTGAAGTTGTATACCATGTCATTTAATCATTATATTTGTAGTATACAAAAATCGTAGAGATATTTATGTTTAGCTATTCTTTGAATGAATAGTTAAATATTAAAACCTCAAAATGATGTAGATTAAAATATACCTAAATTATTTTGGATTCTCTATTGACTCACACTTTATCAATTTCTCATCTACATGAAGTAACTTCATTGCATTTCTGCATGCGTCATCGAAATTTTCCTATATAAAGAAATTAAATTACTTTACCATAGGAAAATTTTCCACTGAAAATAATTAAAAGTTAATGACTTACAAGGTCTGTAAGGGCATCTGTAAGTCAACCACTACTTTCTTCTCGGATATCTCCATCATCTCTGTGCAGTCACACTACTTTTCAAACACTTGATTTTCTAATAAGTATTTTTTTCTTTGCACACAATGTTATTGTTTTGAAAAATCTAGTATCATACAAATTGTCATGTCAACTTTTAGTATGAATGGTTCATAATCCATTCATTCCCACCATATAAAATTATTTTACCTTTTGTGGAATAGATTGGGGTCATCTAAGCATTCATGGTAAATTAGTTACCTGGGTTTATTTGGGGGCGGGTAGTGGTTGCATCTTAAGGTAGCTAATCAGCATTATAAATAGATTCATGCTCACCTGAATAAGTAAACAGAAAACACAGATGGTTTTCCACTCACAATATTTCCATAAATTGAAAGTCATATTGTTTTTAATGTAGTTCATTTAACCAATTGCTTTGTTTAGAAAGATGTTTCATTGTATAACCTAGGTATAATAAGCTAAAACTCATGATCCTATGTTTAACTTGGAGTCAGTCTTAACTGACTGTGACTGCAGCTGACCAGAAATATCCCAAATTAATATATACAATTTACAATATTTATATTAATATCACAGGAAAAGATAAAATTATACCACTGCTAGAGTGATCTCTATTAAATAGGCATGGGTTTCCCACATTAATAAAGTTGAGAAATTATAAAAGTGTTTCAACTCAGAGAGAGATGAAGGTCCTTCCTTAAAGTGTATGACTTGATATTTTAACTTCCATTCATAGATCACAAGTTCTTATTTCACAACAACACATATAAAATGGTAGAAAGCAGTAAACATATGTAAGCATATTGTTTAAATTTAGAAGATCAGTGTTTATAATAAAAAGAGAAAATGAACAATGGATTCAACTTGCAGCTTGTTTCATGGTCTTTGCCTGAACTAGCTTAGCTATAGACTTTGAGACCTATATTTTCTGGCTGATATTCTTGCTTTAGCTCTCTATATCACTGTATTCATTGTCTCAAAGAAGTAATATCTATGACATAATGTTTTCTCTAATTATTGACAGACTTTCCTTGTGTGTATATAAATGTTCACTATTGTGTTTCTTCATTAAAAATGAAGGAATGAAATGCTTTGAAAGGAAAGAGTTTGTGCATATTTTACTCTGTGGGTTTTCTTCTTACAGAAATATGGATATCTGGTATATTTTAGTTTCTGAAACAAAATTATAGAATAAATTAATAGAACTTTATATTTATGGTTTAATTTATTACATTATTTGATGAAAATTATTTCGCTTTTACTTCATTAAGGTTTATATAAAACAGAGAATATTCAAGTGGCTGTATATTATGCACACAGAAGGTGTGTGTTTGTGCACCCCCATACACACTCACCACAGGCTTTATACTTAAAAACAATAATGTCCCCAATTGTAATGATGCTTTAATTTTTATGTGCATTAAATAATTCATCAATTCTTCAATAAGACCCTTGATACATATCAAGGAATTCTCTGAATCCCATGTTGCAGGTCATTGTTCAAAAATGGGGAAACTATTTCAGGTTCTTTTACCAAAAATACTTCTTTGAGAAAAGTCACTGAATCTCCTTGAAACCGAAATTTCTATTACATACTGCACAGTTATTTTGATAAACATATGTATTTATGTCTGAGTGTAGTTATATATGGAGATTGATGGATTCAGCAAGAACAATGGAAAGTTATGCTGAGAAAGCTCCATACATGATGTGACATTCTAGTAGGCTTGAAGGAGAAACAAATTACAAATAGAACAAGAGCCCTTCGGGCAATAAGGCTGAACATTTAATGTTTAGAGGGAAGAGTGATCTCTCTAATGTATCCACAGAAGATCAAAGGGTCTCAGTTGTTGACGTGATTTAAAATCATTTCCTTTCACATGTCTTTTTCAAGCAGAGGTACTTTTGTTCTGTCAGTGCTCCTGTTTTCAAATTCTAATCTTTGATCTTAAAATATGATATTTCATCACCAGGATTAATCTGCCTTTCTGGTTAACTTTCAATTTTTTGATGGTGAAGGGTAAATTGAAAATTAATTAATTAAATTTCCATTGCCATTATCTCTGAGTAGTCAAATTTGGTTTGATCCTATTACCAGATTTTCTTACATGAGACAATCTCATTAACAGCTCTGAGGTGTCACTTTAGAGCCATTTGTAACAGGGAAACATACATAAATTAATTATGTAATGTGCTCTCTATGCCGAAATGGATGAGGGTTACTCTGCTTATTGTTTGGAAGCGGTATGCTTGCTGAGTGGACTTCTGTAAGAAAAGCATTATCTAAAACAAAAATAAGTTAAAATAAAGACATAAAAAAGATAAGATGAAATTATTAGATACATTTAAAAGGGAGTTTAGAAATATTAAAATAGATAAATGTGCTCATTGAACACAGTTTATAAAAATATTTCTTAATGTCATAGGAATATTTTTAAATGTTTCTTTTATTCTATAATAAGGCAATGTATAAGATTCTGAATTAATAAATACATTGAAAAGGAGAAATATAAATTTATATGTGTGATATCTTCATGATACTAATATATCTTCAAGAATATGACAATGGAATATGTGACAAGCTTATTTGAAATAAGGAATTAACAATAGGTTTTAATGATTATATTTAGCAATAGAATTTAAATCCAAAATTGCAATAATGTATTTTTACTACTAAAAATAGTAAAGTATAATTAATTATAGTTAAGAAAACTGATCAGTGCTTAATAAGAAAAATTATAATTCTTCCTTTGCACTTTAGCAGACAGATGTTTATACCAACCAAGGTGTGGAGTTGTTATAACTGAAAACAAAAAGAAAACTTATGACATAAAGATTATTTTATTTGTGAGAAATGAAAGGACTTACTTTGTGCTAAAAAATATATAGGAACAAAATTACTGAATGCAAAATATAAAATGTTTTAATATATATTTTATTTAATATATTATATATATATTTATGAGTGTCAGACATATTATATTCCTAAGAAGAAGAGTACAGCAATTGGTTATCTAATACTGAATGGTCATATCTGACTATAAACAGAAATTGAGTAACACAATTCATACTGAGCTGGTTATTATTAGTGTGTGTATGTGTGTGTGCACACACACATGTATTTGAGAGAGAGACAGAGAGAGAGATGGATATATAGAAAGAAGAGGCCATGTTTCCACATTTGAATGAGAGAAAGGAGGGATATGTGGGAGGATTCTGAAGGATATGCAAGAGAACAATGGTTGTAATTTTAATAAAAAAAAAGAAATGGTTTTTCCCTAGGTCATTGGCCTGTGTAGTCTCAGGTTCTTGGCCTCCCAGGCACAGATGGGTATGCATTCCATCTTATGAAGTAAGCCTTAACCTCAGTCAGACATTGGTTGGTAGGTCTCATGAGCTTTCTTCAACTATTGAAACAACGTAACTTGTAGGCAATTCACTATTGTTGATTTAGTTGGTTATAGCATCATGAATAGTAGTCCATAGTGTTGAGGCTCTAGATAGTGACCAGATCAAGTACTCTATGTTCAATGCGTGTATAGATATTGTCTTCAGCAGTAGGGCCTTACTGTCAATTTGTGGAAAACCACCAATAAACTAGGCAACAATCTGGTTTGTTTCCATTTCTTCCCTTTGGCAAAGAATTTAATTAGATGTAAATCAATCCTGTTACTAGAAAATTCATTTGTGACAAGATGTCTAGGTCACCCATCTCCCTAACCAGAAGCAATCTCCAACTGATGGACACGTAACATAAAAACATAGTTTTCTTCAGAGAATCTCACTGGAAAAAAAGAAACCATGCTAAAGCCTAAGTGCCATGATCAGTAGATGCCCAACACAAAACCAACACAGTGGCATTTTTTTTTTGTGGGGGAATCTTTTTGTTATTATACTAAGTGAAGGGGGTTCCTTAGCTTCTAGGCCCTTTAAGTATATATTATGATTTCCAGTTTGGGGTTAATGTGATTTCTATGTTGTAAATATGAGTGTCTGCATCTATTTGTGACTCTTGTGCTTTTCCTTCTTTGATTATTTTGTTTTAGGTGCTGAGGAGTTCCATCTGGAAGGGCCTCCCTGTTTAGGTGCTGAGGAGTTCCATCTGGACAGGGTGAGTGTGTGCTATCCAGGGGCGGATTGTCCCGGAAGAGAGCACAACCCCCCCCCCAGCTCCTGCTGCAGGGCTGTCTTTCTTACACACTAAATTCATGACAACAAAGGCAAATCAATTTACTGAGAAAAATGAAAGAAAAGAAATATCTAGATTCTGAGCTCCTGAAATACCAAGTTTTAAATACTGAGTTTGTGATATTTTAGTTCCTTTCTAGTGAGAGATTTTTATTTACTTGTCCATGAATGTGTCTGTAATCAAATGATAATGGAAATGACTTTAGTATCTCATTTTAGATTTCAGGGAATTTAAAGCATTCAGACACCTAGTGCAACAACATTTTTTCAGTTTAAGACATAGAGTTTAGGTAGCTTGGCGTAAAATAAAAACATGAAGATCCAGTGCCTTCCCCCATTCCTGCCCCAGGAAGTCTCAAGCTCATTTCACGGATTTGAAATTTTCTAGGTCAAAAAATGCTGGGTCTTCCAGTTATCAGACTATTATTACCTATTAACCCAGAAGGCCATTACAATAACGTACTGGCTTCCAAACAAAGTCTATGAGTTAAGCTGTTAGCGATTCTTAATTGTTCCAACCTTTCTCAGGTACAAGAAAGTGAAAGGAAATAAATGTTAGGTGAAATAATTGTTGTGCATATGCACATACCTCAATAAAGTAGACTTTGTTATGATGGCTTTGCATTATAAAATGTGGGCTGGGGTACATAGATAATTTGGTGCTGACATAGCTTAGATTGGGCATGTTATATTAGAAGGCATGGTATGATTAGAATCATAATATAATGCTTAATTTAATAAAATTAATACATTATTACAGACAGATGTTGTTTTCATAATTTCCTGTTCAAGATTCTGTTTTATTATACTTAGTTGTTATATCTTTTAGCATATTTCTGTTTATAAATTTTCAGAGATTTTTCTTGCTATTATTCATTTATAAAAATACAGCATATTATAAAATTCTCATGTTTGAGATAATCATACCATTTTCTTATAAATAGACTGCTGTTTGGGGGTACGGTCAATGGATAAAAGTATTATTTCCACTACCACAGCTCTCTTTCCCACACCTACCCCTGCAACTCCCTCCCCAAGACCACCCTGTTCACTTCTTCCAAAGGAAAAGTAAGGCCTCCTACTAGAAATCAAAAAAGTTAGGGCATGACCAAGCAACCCTGTCACACACACACACACACACACACACACACACACACACACACTAAGGAATGCTACCGTAGGGAATGGACTCCAAACAACTATATCATGCACTAGGGATAGATCCTGGTCCCACTGCCAGAGGCCTATCAGATAGACCAAGCTACACAACTGTCTCCCACATGCAGAGGGCCTAGGTTGGTCCCATGGAGGATGCACAACTCTGGTGGGTACTAGTTCCCATGAGCTTAGTTCAGCTTTCTGTGTAGATTTCTCCACTATGATCTTGACATTCCTTGTTCATATATTTCCTTCTTCTGCTCTTTGACTGGATTCCCAGAGATAAGTCAGATGCTTTGTTGTGGATCTCTCTCTGCTTATGGCTGCATCTGTTACTGGATGAAGACTCTATGACTACATTTGAAGTATTCACCAATCTGATTAGAGTGAAAGGCTAGTTCAGGCACCCTCTTCACTATTGCTTAGGGTCTTCGCTGGGTTCATCTTTGAGGATTCCTGGGAATTTCCCCAGCACCACGTTTCCCCCTACCCTCATAATGGCTCCCTCTATCAAGATCTCACTTTCATTGCTCTCCCACTCTGATCGTCCCCCAACTAGACCAATCATCATGTTCACTCATATTCTGATCCCATCCTCTGTTCTCTCCTGACCACTCTTCACCCCTAAATTACTCAGAAGATCTCATCTAATTCCCTTTCCCAGAGTAATTCACTTAGGGTCTTCCTAGTCATCTATCCCTTCTGAAGTTGTAGACTGGTTATTCTTTGCTTTACATCTAGTATCTACTTATGAGTGAGTACATAACAATTTATACTTTCTGATCTTGATTAACTTATGGTGTTTTTTTTTTTTTTACTAATTATATCCATTTGCCTGCAAATTTTATAATGTCACTTTTTTACATCTGAGTAATATTTCATTGTGTAAAGATACACTTTCTTTATTCTTCAATAGGGGGTTATCTATGTTGTTTACAGGTTCTGACTATTACGAATAATATTGCTATGAACATTGTTGAGCAAGTTTCCTAGTGGTATGATTGAGCATCCTTCGTGTTTATGCCCACGAGTGGAATCACTGGGTCGTGAAGTAAACTGATTTCCAGTTTTCTGAGAAACTGCCAAACTGATATTCAAAGTGCCTGTACAAGTTTGCACTCTCATTAGAAGTGGAGGAATGAACAATGAAGATAATCTCCCACAGGCATGTCACAGGCTAACCAGACCTAGGCAATTTCTCACTGGAAGTTTCCTCTTAGACCGTGTAAATTATGTAAACCTAACCAACTACCTGTGGCTGATGAGTTTATGGATCACAGAGGAGAATCATCCACTGACAAATATAAATCTGCCTAAACATTAACTGTATACAAAATATTCCTTATCCTCATAGGTTAATGTAGTTTATATTCCTCACCAAATAAAGCAGATGCCATTAGAGAAAACATCAGCTTGCAAAAATAAAGAGAAGAAATAAACATGGGATTTTAAGTTAAAGTTGATCCATGTACAACATGACACCTATACTTAAACTCTGGATAACACAGTAGATGGGACCAACAATGTAGGGTCAGAGGATTGGGAAGTTGTTGTAACATTTTGTCTTCCTGATATAAAATTTAAAATAAACTCATGAAATCTGAATAATTTGACTAAATAAAGGAAACTTGAACAATGACAGTCCAATTGGCATAAAAATGCAAATGAGATTGACCTGTCCATTGGTGAGAGAGGGGTGTTGAAGTCTCCTACTATTAGTGTGTACGGTTTGATGGCTGCCTTGAGTTTTAGTAATGTTTCTTTTACGTACGTGGGTGCTTTTATATTAGGGGCATAGATATTCAATATTGAGACTTCATCCTGATGAATTGTTCCTGTTATGAGTATAAAATGACCCTCTCCATCTTTTCTGATTGATTTAAGTTTGAAGTCAACTTTGTTAGAAATTAGTATGGCCACACCCGCTTGTTTCTTAGGTCCATTTGCTTGATAAACCTTTTCCCATCCCTTTACTCTGAGTAGGTGCCTGTCTTTGTGTTTGAGGTGTGTTTCTTGTAAACAGCAGAATGTTGGATCCTGTTTTCGTATCCAATCTCTTAGCCTGTGCCTTTTTATAGGTGAGTTGAGTCCATTGACATTAAGTGATATTAATGACCAGTGGTTGTTAACTCCGGTCACTTTTTTAGTCGTAGA
>NW_026067938.1:2553164-2555718 GCF_014885135.2 Alexandromys fortis | reverse complement strand
GGAGAGGGAGGAGGAGGGGAAAAGGGAGACGGGGAGGGAAATGGGAGGCGGGGAGGAGGCGGAATTTTTTTTCAATAAAAAATTCTATTAAAAAAAAAAGAAAATATTACAAATAATTAAAATAATTCTGTTATCTGTGACCAAAAAAAATGCAAATGAGAGAAAATTGCAAAAATAAAGTCATTCAGGAAGTTAATGACTGCTAAAAGAAGTAGAGGGATTAGAACCTTAACTGGTTACACAATACCCATGGTGAGTCCTAATACATATTCTTGTGAGGAACACTAAATGACATAAGTAAGGCATATGAATAATTATTCTTCATGGAGGGAAGGAACAATGATCGTAAAGAAAATGGGACTGGGAGAATAACATGAAAAATTTGGAGTGAGGAAAGAAATGAGGGAAATTTTGTATTTATACCTTAATTCTCAAAAAAAAAAACTTAAATAACAAATTTCAATTATGTCCATGTTACACCCAAAACCAAGTTACATGCTTTCTTAATAGAAAGAAAAAATCTATAACATACTAACAATCATACTTAAGCATAACCAACCATGGTCCCAGAGTTCAGTGTTCAGCATTTGGGATTCATTCACTGTGAAGTCTTCTGTCTCAAAATGCCTTGGACAATCCCATTACTTAAGTAATATAATACACAACACAGAAAGCTTGTCTTATACGTCTGTGGGCTCTACTCCACAATATTACTATCCTTGACATATATGCTACTCTCTCCTGTCTCCTGTGTCCTGAGTAGTCATTGAAACTGAAATAAACCTTAACTGGTGATCACTGGTAATGTCTCTTTTCTAGTCTAACCCTGTCACAAATGCTAAACTCAGTTTCTCTTCATGATCCACTCAATCTTATATCTCTCTTTTCGTCAAACTAATTCACTTTATGTGACTCTTACACATTGCGAAATTCAACTCTCAGCTTGAGATTTAGCTTTGGACTCATTGGATCATAGTTTCTTTGTGATTACTACTTCCCAGGATATTCTATTTTAGTGGGGTTGATCTCTTATTAATCACAGCTGACCACTAAATTGCTGCCCTAATGAAGTATCATTTTCAACGTAGTACTGCTGTGTCCTTTTACATCACAGTTTGTTCTTTTCAACCAAAACATTACCAACCTACACACATCTTAGTCAAATATCACACAAGTAGCCCCCAGTCTATTTCCTAATTAAGTTCTTGATCAGTCTGAAAACTTATCAGCTAGTGCTTCACTGTCTGCATCTGCCTCAACATTCCCTTCCCAGTTACCACAACAACAACTAATTAATCTTAGCCCACTCGATGCATTTGCTACTGTAAAAGTTCAAAGTTCTCCATCATTCTTCAACAAAATAGTGCAAAAGCATAAAAAAGTCATATGGGTAGGTCCATCTTAGCAACACTCATCTGTTGTGATGACAATTTCTGTTTTAGCTTGTTTTCTGTTGCTGTGAAAAAGTACTCTGACAAAAAGCAAATTTAAGTTGAAAATAATCATTTGTCTTGCACTTCAATTCTAAAGGAAAATTAGGGGAGGAAGGGAAAGCAAGAACTTAAATCAGAAATCAAGGAAAAATGCTGCTTGTTGGCTACCTCTGGCTCATACACAAGTTCATGCTTAGTAGCTTTCTTTTACAACCCAGTACCTTCTGTCGATCAGTGGTAAAGCCATCTATAGGCTGATTGCTTATATATCAATTGATCATGAAGACAAACTCCCTCAAACACATCAAGTGACCATTCACAGTTTCTCATTGATCGGTGGAGTTGTGGGAGGGACAGAGTGGGAGAGCAATAAAAGTGATATCATGATAGATGGAGCATGATAGATGCAGTTAGGGAGGGAACTCATGAACCCTAGAGCCATCACAACTGTGGAGTCTCCATAGAACCCACCTAGGCCCCTGCATGTGAGAGACGGTTGTGTAACTTGGTCTATCTGATTAGCCTCTAAAAGTTGGACCAGAATCAGTCCCTGGTGCATGTTCTAGCTTTTTGGAGACCATTCCCTATGTATTAAGGCTAATGAAGGTTACCCAGTATGAGGAGTAGGGTTCCAAAAGCCTGGAAAATATTCAGAGACAGCCTCTGTTCCCACTCTTAGGAGTCCGAAAAAAACAAAGCTATATGCTCTAACATACATGCAGACTGCCTAGGTCAGCCTAGTGAAGGCTTCCTGGCTGTCTGTTTAGTCTCTTTATGTCCCTATGAGTCCTCTCAAGAGTTTATCTGGTAAAAAGGAGGACTGAAGGTTGATATGGTATCTCTGACTGTTTTGTTGCCCTTGGGGCCCCTTTACTTCTATTTTGTTGCCTTGTCCAGCCTTGAAATGAGGGCTTTGTATTGTGTATTTTTTTTTTGTCTTTTTTGTCTATGGTCTCTTAGTAATCTTTTTTTTTTTCTGAAGAGAATGGAGGATGGGTGGATCTGGTGAGATTGGAGATGTCAGAGAGCTGGGATTAGTAGAGGAAGGGGAAACATTGTTCTAGATGTGTGAGAGAAAAAAAATATTTTCATTAAAATAAGTAAAGAAATATATATAATAA
>NW_026067938.1:2512897-2550233 GCF_014885135.2 Alexandromys fortis | reverse complement strand
AATTTTTTTTTCAATAAAAAATTATATTAAAAAAAAACAAAAATAAATAAATAAATAAATAAATAAATAAATAAATCTAATAAAAAGGTCGCATGATTATATGAGCACTTGACACTCTTAGGGGCAGGAACAAAATGAAAACTGAATGAAAATATGTTAAATCATAAATTAAACAAAATAATGAAAAATACTTTTCAGTGTCTATTTAATATTTCAGTAAACATTAAGGATGACAGAAAATAAACCTATACTTAAATTATTCTTCTCCTGATGATAATTACACACACTTGCTCAGGAGTATGATACACAATATGTGTTAGTATGTTTTTGCCTCTCATGTGAATGTGAGGGCATGTATCTTACAGAACACACTAACTCAATTTACATGCTTGCAAAGTCAATTAAGTCACTAAGTTAATCAACTAACTCCTTATAAATTTTAGGTGTTGGGAAATATTGATTTAGTTGTGAAGTTACAAAATGTTAGTTGATTTCACATATGTTAAATTGCTATTTCTACAGTTAGTATCAATAATAACTTATTTCCGTTTGAATACACAGTAGCATATTATGTTTTATAGTTGATTAATAATGTTTCCAATGCTCTCAAACAAAAATTATGCATCAAGTACAAAATATTTTCATGTCAACCAACACATGCTGTGAACATGTTTGAATCTTCATAGTTTTACAATAGATTAGAAGACCATGATAAATTCTTTTACTTAAATTCCTGTGAAATTAAAAGTTATGAATAACATTATATTATGATGATTTTCTTCTATTTTGAATATTATTGAGCTATAAAATTTCTGAAAATCTTACAACACCTGTCATTTTATGATTATCAATTGGTTTTTAAAATCAAAAGTTTACATTGTCCAAAAATAAACATGAATTTTATGTTAACAGAATATACTTTATTTAAGCAAAATACAAATGCACCAAGGCTTATGTAAAATTTTTCCTTCTGTCTTCCTCACTGTACATGGTCTTCAGGGATCAAAAATTACATTCTCCTAGGTCCATCATGTTGATAAGTTCATGGTTTTTGTGTACTCAGAATTTTTTTTCTAAATGACATAAACTTGTTCAAAACATCACCAAGGAACCCATTTGCTCTCACAAGAGACTTTTTAATTAGCAGTCACATCTGTGCCTTTTCACTATATTTTTGCAATGCTAGCAACAACTTAAACCACATTATTAAATTATGAAAAAATATATAAATCTCTGTGGACTTGTTTAGTGTTTCAGGAGCCAGAAGTAGTGATCTCTATGCCTCTAGGGTTTGGGCATGAATTGCTTAAAATTTTTGTAATGATGTTATTAAATATTTAATAGTATAATATTTTGAGCACCTTTAAAATATAAAAGACATTAAAAATTAACCTTCTTAGTCTATTAAGTGTTACCTGAGCAAATTTGATTAGGAGTCTACCCAAGATCTCTGAAGAATAAGTTATGCTAGGAAATGCAGTTTTCTGTGAAACCAATAAATCATAATTCAAGCATTGACTAAAATATAAAATAAAGAATAAACATCTACAACTATTTTACAAAACTGTAGTTTGCTTAAAAATTAAAGTATTATTTTTATTGTTATGTTCTACATGCTGCTTACCACATCTTATCTAAAAATTAATAGTAACTGTCCTATGTATTACAGTTTTATTTTAACATATAATGAAAATATTGGTTTATATTTCCATGTTTTTTTTGTTATTTACTTCTTTCGTATTATTAAATAATTCAGAGTCATTCACTGGAAGTTTTCATGTGACTTTTTCATTTTTGAATTGGAATTCAAAACAAACTTAATGCATACAAAATATTTAATAGTAAATATTATTGAAATAAGGCTAAGGCAAATACAAATGCTAGATTTTATATGTTATCCTTAAAAAATCTTTGTTAACTTAGTATGTATGTGCTGTACTTCTCAAGCATATGTCAGATCAGTAATGAGCTATCTATGAAATGCATTAACTCTTATTAGGAGACATAATTGTTCTGAGTAGAAAAGAATTTAATATAACATCAAATATTAAAAAATCACTTCTTGGTGACTTGAAGTTTTGTTCAATTTTAAATTACATGCAAATCTTAGGACTAATTACAATTGATTTTTTTTTGGAATAGTGAAACAAAATTTCTAGAGATCTGATTTTTTTCAGTAAATTTTTAATAAAGCAATTAAGTTTCCTTGATATCACTTGAGGTACAGCAGGGCTGGTTAAATTTGATTAGACTACCTCTGTCTTAAATGAAATTGTTAAATACATCAGCCAACTTCAATAGGTTAGTGATTTATAGAAAAACATAATACACAGTATGATGTGCAATGATATCATTCATTTACAAATAACAGAAAGGAGTCTTTGGACTGTGGGGTTCTATAATTTGGAAATGTCACTGTGTTAGTTGCATGGTGTTTTTAAGTAGATATTGAACACTAATTCTTGACAGATAACTGATCTTTTATTCAATCTATGCAAAATATTTACACTTACAAAAGAGTGGGTGACATTGGTGACTCTTCATTTCCTTCTTTGTGAAATACTTCTTTTAAGTTACAAGTTCTACTTATGTATTCATTAGAAAAACCAGCAGGATGTTTTATTATGTCTAGACACATATTACAAATTTTCATTGAGATGAATTATGCAGTATCATGTCTCCTTTCTTCCAGAATTGCAAATCTTCATATACATCATATAATTGAGGTGAGAACTATTCAATGTATCTCCCCTTCAAAATGAAACAGATGTCAGAGGGATCTGAAACATTAAAAATGAAAATAACTCTAAACTTTAAGGCAAAATGAAAATAAGAAACAAGCAATAAAGTATCCACGCCACCTCCAATGGTAGCAGAGAAAAAGCTAAGTGATTCAGGTAAAACCTATGGTTGGAAGTAGTTCATTCTCTCTTGTGTCTTTAAGAACTATGAAGAACAGGGAAAATTGGAGTCAGCAAACGTTTTACAAAGCTGGCTGGGAAAACTGGAAAGCTGCAGAGAGGTTACAGGGAGTGAGGTCCCAGTGTCACAAAACAAAGGTTTGTAATTTACCTGAATGGAGTTTATCAGTCTGTTTAAAGGGAAAAGGCTCGATGAATGTAGGGTTAATGTCATGAATGGGACATGGGAATGATTTATCTCAGGAGAAATGGATTTTAGAAATAATCCAGAATATTATTAAAAAATCGTCTATATTTTTAGATTTTTTTTTTCTGCTAGGGAAAAGTAAAAACAAACATTCAGTGGTTTGGAGAAAGTAAAGAAAATGCTTCCAACATATAACAATGGCAATGTAACAAAAGCCAAGGAATTGAAAGAAAGCTTGAAGGATTTCATATGATAAAAGCCTTCAAAACACACGGAGATTGGGACGATGCCTTGATGAGCCATGAGCAGGGTTAGGGCGAGGAGACAAAGGAGCTGAATTTTAAGGCTGTATTTCTCATGGAAGCAAGCGCTGGAGACTTACTTTTCACTATATTCCGGAAGATAAAATAACATGGATGATTGAAGTGTTATGAGAATTGCAAAATAAACAATTACTTAGTCTCTAAGGGGCTGCATGAATAAGTGTTCTCCACGTGAGTTTTACTGTTCAAGTGTCATGCGGCCTCAGTCCCATCCCTATTTTCTTGCGAACGCCTATGTTTTCCTGGGCTATTTTGTCTACTCATTGCCAAAAGCAAATCAGTATTAAACCTTCTGCTGTTTCTGTTCAGTGCCTTGGCTAGTGGCCAAGATGTACTTCCTGCCAGACTCTCTGGAAGATGTCTTCTCTCTCTGGGGATTTAGCCCACCTTGCCTTCTTTAATGACTTTACATGTGCCAGACACCTTCTCAAGGTATTGAAGACGGGCTCTTTACATTAATTAATTTCCCATCCCTACTCTCATTTCTGTAGTTACCAGCAAGCTGGGAGCAGGTGTTTCTTCCCATTGTTCTGCAAGCTGCTTTGTGTGGGCTCTGACCCATCTATCATGCAAAGAGAAAGACTCAAGTTGGTTTATCATCTGCTTTACCAATCTCCCCTCTTGCATTGTGCTTTCTACTTTTCTGTAGCTTCCACAAGTGTTCCGTTTTGCCTATAACGATTTTTTATTAAAATAAGTTATGCCCATTTTCCTGAGCTCCAAACTAGAAATATTTTTTTTTTTACTTATTTATTAACCATTGACTCAAAGTATCTTAACTTCCTGCTTAACCAATTTCTTTCAGGCATTTTAGTTATGTCTATTTAGCATGATTTTTACTGTTTTTTTTTTTTTTTTTTTACTTTTTGCATCTCATCTTTTCATCAAACCTTAGAACCTCTCTGAGGACTTGGGATGAGGAAAACATAATCAGAAAACATTCTGATCAAGAAAAAATATTTCCAATTAAAATACTAAAGAAAAATATGAATAATTTTCAACCAAAAATATAAGCTATACTGGCAAATTCGTGATAAAAATCATAGCAGCCTCTGATATACTTTATTTAGCATTTCAAGGTAGGTATATCCACATAGAAATCTATAGTTTTTGCTTTTGTACTAAAAATATAAATCAGAGTGGCAGTCTGCTTTTTTTTTATTAACTCGTTCGGATCCCTAGGATTCTATTAAAGTCAGTGCTTTATATGTGAGAATTAAGAAGTTCAAAATAGTATAGATGTCAGGTGGTACTTTGATATTAATCACACATGCATCCTGGAGTGTAGTTAGTGTTGTAATTAAGTTACTCTTAATAGTGCTAAACCATGTCCTGGAGATATAAAAGAGGTGCCTTCTAATGATGCCTAGTTGGTAACCAGAGAACAGTGAAGACCCTGTGAAAATTACATCATTATTTTGACCCCTGCTTTCCCAGCTTCTCTTCTGACTGATCTTTAATTATAAGACTGCATTTCTACTAAACATTATGAGTGTATAAATATAAGCTCGCTTTTCAGTTCTGTTAGTTTGTTGTTGGCTGGTGGATTAGGTTTTTCTGGGGGCAATTTTTTTTGACTCAATAGACACCCAATTATAAATGTAGGACATAGGAATATAACATTACAAATAGGTTATTTGTGTATTTTAATATTAGATTATTTTTCCTTCAGTTCAATGAAGGTACTGTTAATGATACATTCTCATGGGTCTCCACTCCTTCTGAAACATTTTCTTTGATCTCTAATTCATTTTTGTGTTATTAAATTGATTTAACACCGAAGGTGATTCATTAAGGAAAGTGCCAATATATTAATGTAAGGATTTACATGACACACAGAGCACTGTCCACGGTGTGAATACCCATCAAATTACTTTAATTAATATAATGGAACTTGGGCATTATTTGGAATCTTTGAGTGTGAGAAAAGAGAGTTTTTTTGTCATAGCTAACTGATCTCTTCTCAACACTCATTGACTGTTATACTAAGAAAGAGTTTTTCCTCAACAAAATGTTTATTTGAACATGTATTATCATGTTCAATTTTCAATTTAATTACTATGATTACTAATATAATGTATATAAAATATTTTGCAGTGGATGGAGATTTTGATAACATCTTAGGAAGAGAGTGGTGTATCTGAAAGCACTGGCTCTTTTATTGAACAATGTGTATTAGATTATATGTGGAACAATGTTATTTTCTATGTTAAGACAAATTATTCATTAATTATGAAAGTGATGCTATAATCAAATTTAATCAGGCATTGTACCTTCTGTTATGTTTGCTTTTCTGGATAACTGATGTAAATTTTTAAATGGATAGCTAGTGGAAATTTTCTAGAAAATTTCCTTCACCTGCAAAGCTGAAAAATCAAAATGGTCTGGCTTCCCACATAGCATTTCCATATAATCTGTCCTAAAACTAAATTTTAAAGGTGTTGTTAAGATGAGGGCCTATATATGAAAATTAAGTAAGAGGAATTAAGAGCAGGTTTAAATATTTGGCTTGTAGGTTCATGTTAGGAGTTTAATATGTTAATGCCAGTATGTCATAAGCAAAATGATAAAATTGTAATGGATTCCTTTTTTAAAAGATTTATTATTTGTTTGATTTTTTTTTTTACTATTTTGCATGCATGTTTAGTGCCTGTGGTGGTCAGAAGGTCTTGAAACCCGTTGAGTTAGAGGTAGGGATACTGGTATATGGTGATGCGTGGGCTTGACATCAAACACCAGATCCTCCACAAAAATGAAATTGCTCTTAATTGTTGAGTAAAATCTTCATCACCAGTGGTACATTTCTTCTTCTTTATTTAGATTTTATTTTATTTGTTTGGATGTTTTGTTAGCATGTGTATCTGAGCTCTTTGTGTGTAATAGCCAGGAATTACAGACGAGGTCATGAGTCATCTGAATTTGAAGTCATAGAAAGTTGTATGAGTTACCAAGTACTTTTTTGGGTCAGAATCTGTCCTCTGGAAAAAACAGCAATTTTACTTAGCAACTAAGCTAACTCCTCATTCCCTTGATTTATTTCTTCAGATAGTTTCACTTTCAAACATTATAGCCTACAGTAGTACCTGTAGCCAGGTCAGGCAGAATATGGAGCTTCAAATATGACCCTAGCACAATTAACAAATTCTCAGGGAGGGGAGAAGAAGGAAGGGGAGCTGAGAAAAATGCATAACTCAATAATAAATAAATAAACACACAAACAAATTTCTCTGTGACTCATGTATGGCTTATTTTTATTACCAGACCCACCAACAGTTCCCAACTAAAGCAACACTCCTTCCTATTGGAGAATTGGTATAGTAAGTGTCCTATGATGTGTCTCAGTGTGTGTCTGCTTTCTGAGTAGATTGTTTTCATGAGTTCAGCCCCATAAAACTTGTATGAGTTGACCGAAGAATAGTAACCAGTCAGAGTCAGATTTGAAAATCTCAGTGGATATTTGGAACAATGGAAATTATGGAACCTTGTGTATATATTGAGTTTTCCCTATAAATACATAATATGCCTATAATAAAATTCAGGACATAAATTAGCTGCAGTAAGGGATAAATAATGATAACTAATTAAATACAGTCATTATAAAACAATGCAATTAAATTTATTTAAAAATTATGAATGGTTAATTTTTAGAACATCCCATTATTGTTTTAGAACAAGGTTTACTATAGACAGATGAATAATGGTGGATTTATATATACATACATATATACATACATGCTTATATATACATAAACATATACATACATACACACACACACACAGAAGAGACCCGATCAATTTTTCTCATCAGCTTAGAACATGAAACACAATATGGACAAGTTCATCAGAACCACCAGACACAAGCTGCCCATGCATGCTTCAGCATTGCCAGGGCATAAATTTCAAATTTTCAATTCCATATATACACGTGAAATTATTTATTTCATATCCTACCAATCACGAATCACTTTGGCTATTAAAGATTCATCTTTATTGAGCTATTAACTGAAAATAATATTTCAAAACTTTCTAAATTCCAGCACTTGGAAGACAGAAGCAGGCAGATCTTTGAGTTCAAGGCCAGCTGATTCTAGGACAGCCAGGACTGTTTTAAAAACAAACAACAAAGAAACAAACAAAAAACCTTATTTCTCTTTGAGACATTATAAATTATTATATCATTTAATTCTCTTATAGAATATTTCCTCAATAATGTCATAATATTTTGCATGTACTGATGTCCTCTTCTACTTCCATACATGTCACATCTTTTCGGAGTTTAGAGCATATTTGTCTATAATTCCTGTTACTCAGTATGCTGTCATTTTTAGTTTTGCACTTTCTTCGTAACTTAAAGTTTTCTGATATTTACCATTTTAGAATTTTTTATTTCTCTCCGTTTTTTATATTTTTCCTTTTATGTCTATATTAGAAGTAAATATTTAGGATTCTTCAAATGAATGATTCAGCTTTAAAAAAAGCTGATATTCCCATCCAAATAAGTGGATGATATTGTTTGTAGATATGTTTAACTTGGTAAAGGATAAGTACATAGAAGTGAGTGCAGTTGGCATTTTTAGTTCTTTAACAAATGGGCTATTTTTTTTTCCTGGAGTCAATATCACAGAATTCTAAGATGCTAATCCAGAACAATAAAACTGGTTTTATCTCTGAAATATTGTACTTTCACTTTTCTCTTAGTTATTTGCTCTGTTTAGTTATCTATGTGAAATTATGTTTCATTTATATTTGCAGGTTTCAAACGTACGATGTTCTTCAAAATCCTTTGGGTTCATAAGTTCACGTACTTTGCATGCAATCACATTTCCATTCTAAAGAGATGAATGAGAGCATAAATTTAAATTCAGACATAAATAAAAGAATATTAGCAAATAATAATAAAAACCCAACAACATAGAGTATTCCTTTATTCTTCATTCAGTCTTCCACATTAGTTTCTCTAAACATTCCTATAGAAGATCAGTGATGATTCAGCCAGGAGATCGGGGAATGAAATAAAACTACTTTTAACACTGATTTAGCCTGTCTAGGAGTTCAAAAATCTTTTATGCATATTAAAGGCGAATAAAAATGTCTATTTAAAGCTGTAGCATAAATTAATATGTTCTGAATAAGAAAAATCAAAGTGCTCTTAAAACTAGACAGAATCACTAACAACATCTCTATGACAAATTGGCTATAAATGGAAAATATAAAATGGCTTTAATTTTTATTATGGAAGACTTCAAATGAATAAAAATCTTATAATGCATTGCCTTATATAAAACTCTTGAAACTTCAGTAATCACTAGCATATCTAAGTATGTATTATCTATATCCTACCTATTCTTGGAAAGTATGTTATTTCTTGTTATTTCTTCTTCTTTCTTACTTATTAAACAACCTTACTTACTTACTTAAGCAACCTTATTTGACACACCAATATCTCTCCCTCAGTCCTCCCATTCTTCCCACCTTCTGTCCACCCAACCCCCATTCATTCTTCAGAGAGTGTGAGGCCTCCCATTGATAGTCAACAAAGTCTGTCACATCACTTAAGGCAGGACCAAGGCCCCCCTCCCTGTATGGAAGCTGAGCAAGACACCCCTCCTTAGGGAATGGACTCCAAAGAACCAATTCAATGCCCTAGGGATTAAAAAAAATGTTTCCACTGGTGGCGGTCCCACCAACTGCCCATGGCACACAACAGTCACCTCATTCAGAGGGCCTAGTTTGGTCTTATGCTATTTCCTGAGCTGTCAGTATGGGTTAGTGATCTCCCACTGTCTCAGGTCAGATGATTCTGTGGGTATCCCCATCATGCTCTTGGTCCCTTTACTCAAACATTCACTCTTCCCTCTCTATGACTAAACTCCAGAAGTTTGTCCCATTACCTAGCTGTGGATCTCTGCATCTGCCTCCATAAGTTACTGAATAAGCCTTCTATAATGACAATTAGGTAGTCATCAATTTGATTACAGGAGAAGGACAGTTTAGGTACCCTCTCCGATATTGATTAGATTCTTAGCTGGGGTCATCCTTGTGGCTTCCTGGGAGTTTTCCTAGTTCTTGGTTTCTCGCTAACCCCACAATGGCTCCCGCTTTCAAGGTATCTCTTTCCTTGCTATCCTCTCTGGCCTTTATCCAGCTTGATCTTGCCAGTCCCTCTTTTTCTCCTTCTTGCTCCCCTTCTTTCCTCCTTACTCCTCTGCAACCCTCCACACTCCCCCCATGCTGTCAATTTACTAAGGAGGTCTCTACCTGTAAAAAACACTTTAAAATTATGACATCTATTGCTGCACCTATGGCAAACATTTAAAAATATTTGGTCTAATAAAATATAAAATTATAGTTAATATATCCACAATATCTCTATTGTTTCCATGGTGTTTATTTGAACAAAAATTCATATTAATTATAAATAATATATTTGAAATAATATGTTTAAATGCATAACTATATTGTTTACCTTTAAATTTCTTCTTCTGTATTTTCTCTGGATTTGTGTTTAGGGGGGAAATCCTTTTGCCTTTATAAATCTGTAAACTGATATCAAAAGTTTTCTCAAATACTTTTAAGGCAGCTTTAAATCATAGGTAAAATTAGTTCTTCCATCAGAGAGCAACTATCTTGGGCTGTCATATTTTTGTGATGTCAGCAGTTAAGATGATTAATAATTAGACGCATTTCATGATTGATTTATTAAAATTAATTTAATAAATCTTAGTGTGGATTCATATATCATTGATAATCATAATATTTTGGATGAGATTATTTTCAACACTCAAATGAATGATATATAATAGCTTAGCTCTGACAGAATTATTATTAATTCTGAATGACAATTCATATCATTTATATCCTATTTCACCAGTTGCTCCAAAACTCTTCTATGTGGAGGCCTATTATAAAATATAGTAGATTTATAATACCCAAAAGAATTAATGTGTTATAGCTCATCAATAGGTATTTTTCAATTCTCAAATATGAAAAGGTTATTGAAATATATTTCAAATGTTTGTCACTTAAATACAAGGAAAGCAAACTTAATGCTTCTGGATTATTCACCAGCTTAAATCTATAAGTGGATTTATGGTATGGAGGCTGTCATATCTTATAAAGACCTTTTAGAAACAAACTATATAAAATAACTAAGTCTTATGATGTGTATACTAATTGGAGTTTCTTCTAAGTAATCATTTCAATTAACATTTGAGTTAACACCAGATTTATATTTTGGTGATGCTAAGAAAACGGTGGTACAAAATATAACACATTGGAGCTCAGGACTGAGCTCCCAAGTTCCAGTTGAAGAGCAGAAGGAGGGAGAAGACAAGCAATGAAGTCAGGACCGCGAGTGGTTTGTCCACCCACTGAGACAGTGTGCTTGATTTAACGGGAGCTCACCAAAGCGAGCTGGACTGGACTGAACAAGCATGGGATCAAACTGGACACTCTGAATGTGGCTGACAATTGGGGCAGACTGAGAAGCCAATGATAATGTCACTGGGATTTGTCTCTACTGCATGTATTGGCTTTGTGGGATCCTAGTCTATTTGGATGTGCACCTTCCTAAGCCTGAATGGAGGGGAGAGGACCTTGAACTTCCCACAGGGCAGGGTACTCGGCCCTCCCTTAGGACTGGAGGGAGGATGGTGAGTAGGAGAACAGGAGGGAAATGAGAGGAGTGGAAGAAGTGGAAATTTTGAATTATATTATTTATAAAGCAATAAAAAAATAAATTTAAAAAAGAATATAATACATAAGATGTTTTGATGATCTTTCCCAAATTAGAAATGAGCATCACGGCCTTTGTTTACGAGACACCCAGGAAGCAAGGAGATCCGAACCCGGCACCAGGAGAGACATCACTGGGGTGAGTGAGTTTCTGACCGCGGCAGCAGCCCGGACAGGGAACTCAGACACCCCTCCTACACTTCCTGGTCATCCTCAGGGGCTACTCTGCCCGATACTTCCTCTCTCTTTCTATCCCATTCAGCTTGCATCCACAACCCTACCCCCCCCTTCGTCTGACTCCCTTCCCTCTTTGACCACATAACATCTCCCAGCCCAGCCTGTTTGGGCTCTAGGACCAAATCCGAATCGGCAGGGCAAACGGGAGGGTGCTAGCTCCTTTGTCCCCGCTAGCCTGCCTGCAGCGAGCTAGGTAGGTCCTTTGATTACAAGTCACCCAAGCAGCAAGGAGATCCGAACCCCGCACCAGGAGAGACATCAGGCTTGCATCCACAACCAACCCAGAGCGGTCCTGAGGAGTTCCATCTGGACGGTAGTCCATGTTTGGGTGCTGGGGAGTTCCAGCTCAACGGGACGGTCCCTGCTTCTACACTGAAAAGATACACCCAGAGACTCATTCACAGCAAAGTCTGGACCAAGACACCAGGCCTCTCCTGGCTCCATTTGAAGGAGGAGATGGGAAGGCGCCAATGCAAGACTTCCTCCAACAACCTGAAAGGCAACATGACTTCACCAGAATCAAGGGATCCCGAAATAAGAAGAATTGTACACCCTACTCCAGAAGAATTAGAAGAAATCGACTCAAAAGTGAATTATATGAAAATAATAGAAGACCTTAAGCAGGAGGTGAAAAACTGCCATAAACAATTAGAGATTACAAACAAAAAGGTAGAGGAAATGAATAAATCGCTTAAAGATACCCAAGAAAATCAAGAGAAACATGAAAAAGCAATCAGACAGGTACGGGAAGCAGTTCAAGACTTGAAGAATGAAATGGAAGTAATGAAGAAAACACAAACCGAGGGAAGATTGGAGATGGAAAATCTGGGTAAACGAACAGGAACTACAGAGACAAGTACTACCAACAGAATACAAGAGATAGAAGAAAGAATATCAGATACTGAAGATACCATAGAGAAAATAAACACACTGATCAAAGAAAACAGCAAAACCAACAAATTCTCATCACAAAACATTCAGGAAATATGGGACACAATAAAAAGACCAAACCTAAGAATAATTGGAGTAGAAGAAGGAGAAGAGGTGCAACTCAACGGCCCAGAAAATATATTTAATAAAATTATAGAAGAAAACTTTCCCAACCTAAAGAAAGATGTACCTATGAAGGTTCAAGAAGCATACAGAACACCGAATAGGCTGGAAAAAAAAAAAAAAAAAAAACATCCCCTCGCCATATAATAATCAAAACACAAAACATACAGAATAAAGAAAGAATATTAAGAGCCGCAAAGGAAAAAGGCCAAGTTACTTACAAAGGTAAACCTATCAGACTTACACCTGACTTCTCTATGGAAACCATGAAAGCCAGAAGGTCCTGGATAGATGTACTGCAAAAACTAAGAGACCATGGATGCAAGCCCAGACTACTATACCCAGCCAAGCTTTCATTCACCATAAATGGAGAAAACAAAATTTTCCAGGATAAAAACAAATTTAAACAATACGTAGCCACAAACCCAGCCTTACAGAAAGTAATAGAAGGAAAATCTCTAACCAAGGAGTCCAACAATGACCACAATAACTCAGACATCTAGAGACCCGTCACCAGCGCAACTCAAAGAAGGGACGCACACGAACTCTACTACTAAAGAAGTGACCGGAGTTAACATCCCCTGGTCATTAATATCACTTAATGTCAATGGGCTCAACTCACCTATAAAAAGGCACAGGCTAAGAGATTGGATACGAAATCAGGATCCAACATTCTGCTGTTTACAAGAAACACACCTCAAACACAGAGACAGGCACCTACTCAGAGTAAAGGGCTGGGAAAAGGCTTATCAAGCAAATGGACCTAAGAAACAAGCAGGTGTGGCCATACTAATTTCTAACAAACTTGACTTCAAACTTAAATCAATCAGAAGAGATGGAGAGGGACATTTTATACTCATAACAGGATCAATTCATCAAGAGGAAGTCTCAATCCTGAATATCTACGCCCCTAATATAAAAGCACCCACATACGTAAAAGAAACATTACTAAAACTCAAGGCAGCCATCAAACCGCACACACTAATAGTGGGAGACTTCAACACTCCTCTCTCACCAATGGACAGGTCAATCAGACAGAAACCTAACAGAGAACTAAGAGAATTAATGGAGGTAATGAATCAATTGGACTTGACAGACATCTATAGAATATTCCACCCAAATCGGAAAGAATATACCTTCTTCTCTGCAGCTCATGGAACCTTCTCGAAAATTGACCACATACTCGGTAACAAAGCAAACTTCCACAGGTACAAAAACATATTAGTAACCACCTGTATCTTATCAGATCACCATGGATTAAAGTTAGAATTCAACAACAACCCTACCCCCAGAAAGCCTACAAACTCATGGAAACTGAACAGTCAACTACTGAACCACACCTGGATCAAGGAAGAAATAAAGAAAGAAATTAAAGTCTTCCTTGAATTCAATGAAAATAAAGAAACAACCTACTCAAACTTATGGGACACTATGAAAGCAGTCCTGAGAGGAAAGTTCATAGCACTAAGTGCCCACTTAAAGAAAACAGAGAAGGCACACATTGGAGACTTAACAGCCCACCTGAAAGCTCTAGAAAAAAAAGAAGCAGACTCACCTAGGAGGAGTAGAAGACTGGAAATAATCAAACTGAGGGCTGAAATCAACAAAATAGAAACACAGAAAACAATCCAAAGAATCAATGAAACAAAAAGCTGGTTCCTGGAGAAAATCAACAAGATTGATAAACCTCTATCCAAACTAATAAAACGCCAGAGAGTGAATATGCAAATTAATAAGATCAGAAATGAAAAGGGGGACATAACCACAGACACAGAGGAAATTCAAAGAATCATTAGATCTTACTACAAAGGCCTGTATGGCACAAAACTGGAAAATGTAAAAGAAATGGACACGTTTTTAGATAAATACCATATACCAAAGTTAAACCAGGACCAGGTGAACAACCTAAATAGACCTGTTAGTCACGAAGAACTAGAAGCTGTTATCAAAAACCTCCCTACCAAAAAAAGCCCAGGACCTGATGGTTTCAATGCGAAATTCTACCAGAACTTCCAAGAAGACCTAATACCTATACTCCTTAATGTATTTCACAATATAGAAGCAGAAGAGTCATTGCCAAATTCCTTTTATGAAGCTACAGTCACTCTGATACCAAAACCACACAAAGACTCAACCAAGAAAGAGAATTACAGGCCAATCTCACTCATGAACATCGACGCAAAAATCCTCAACAAAATACTGGCAAACCGAATCCAAGAACACATTAGAAAAATTATCCATTATGATCAAGTAGGCTTCATCCCAGAGATGCAGGGCTGGTTCAACATACGAAAATCTATCAATGTAATCCATCATATAAATAAGCTGAAAGAAAAAAACCATATGATCATTTCATTAGATGCTGAAAAAGTATTTGACAAAATTCAACATCCCTTTATGATAAAAGTCTTGGAGAGACTAGGGATACAAGGGTCATACCTAAATATAATAAAAGCTATATACAGCAAGCCGACAGCTAACATCAAATTAAACGGAGAGAAACTCAAAGCCATCCCACTAAACTCAGGAACACTAAACTCAGAAACCCACTCTCGCCATACCTCTTCAACATAGTGCTTGAAGTTCTAGCAATAGCAATAAGACAACATAAGGGGATCAAGGGGATTTGACTTGGAAAGGAAGAAGTTAAACTTTCGTTATTTGCAGATGATATGATAGTGTACATAAGTGACCCTCAAAACTCCACCAAGAAACTTTTACAGCTGATAAATACCTTTAGTAATGTGGCAGGATACAAGATCAACTCCAAAAAATCAGTCGCCCTCTTATACACAAAGGATATGGAAGCAGAGAGGGAAATCAGAGAAGCTTCACCTTTCACAATAGCCACAAACAGCATAAAATATCTCGGGGTAACTCTAACCAAGGAAGTAAAAGATCTATTTGACAAGAACTTTAAAGCATTGAAGAAAGAAATTGATGAGGATATCAGAAAATGGAAGGACCTCCCTTGCTCTTGGATTGGGAGGATCAACATAGTAAAAATGGCAATTCTACCAAAGGCAATTTATAGATTCAATGCAATTCCTATCAAGGTCCCATCAAAATTCTTCACGGATCTTGAGAGGACAATAATCAATTTTATATGGAAAAATAAAAAACCCAGGATAGCCAAAACAATCCTATACAATAAAGGATCTTCTGGAGGCATTACCATCCCTGACTTCAAACTCTATCACAGAGCTACAGTAATGAAAACAGTGTGGTATTGGCATAAAAACAGAGAAGTCGACCAATGGAATCGCATAGAAGACCCGGAATTTAATCCCCAAACCTATGAACACCTCATTTTCGACAAAGGAGCTAAAAGTATACAATGGAAGAAAGAAAGCATCTTCAACAAATGGTGCTGGCACAACTGGATGTCAACCTGTAGAAGATTGAAATTAGACCCATATCTATCACCTTGCACAAAACTCAAGTCCAAATGGATCAAAGACCTCAATATCAGTCCGAACACACTGAACCTGATAGAAGAGAAAGTGGGAAGTACCCTACAACAGATGGGCACAGGAGATCGCTTCTTAAGTATAACCCCAGCAGCACAGACACTAAGGACAACATTGAATAAATGGGACCTACTAAAGCTGAGAAGCTTCTGTAAAGCAAAGGACACTGTCACTAAGACAAAAAGGCAACCTACTGACTGGGAGAAGATCTTCACCAACCCCGCAACAGACAAAGGTCTGATCTCCAAAATATATAGAGAACTCAAGAAACTAGACTCTAAAATGCTAATTAACCCAATTAAAAAATGGGGCACTGAACTGAACAGAGAATTCTCAAAAGAAGAAGTTCAAATGGCCAAAAGACACCTAAGGTCATGCTCAACCTCATTAGCAATCAGGGAAATGCAAATCAAAACAACTTTGAGATATCATCTCACACCTGTCAGAATGGCTAAAATCAAAAGCACCGATGATAGCCTTTGCTGGAGAGGCTGTGGAGGAAGGGGTACCCTCATCCATTGCTGGTGGGAATGCAATCTTGTGCAACCACTTTGGAAATCAGTGTTTCGGTTTCTCAGGAAATTCGGGATCAACCTACCCCTGGACCCAGCAATACCACTCTTGGGAATATACCCAAGAGATGCCCTATCATATGACAAAAGCATTTGTTCAACTATGTTCATAGCAGCATTATTTGTAATAGCCAGAACCTGGAAACAACCTAGATGCCCTTCAATGGAAGAATGGATGAAGAAAGTGTGGAATATATACACATTAGAGTATTATGCTGCGGTAAAAAACAATGACTTCTCGAATTTTGCATGCAAATGGATGGAAATAGAAAACACTATCCTGAGCGAGGTAACCCAGACCCAAAAAGATGAACATGGGATGTATTCACTCATAATTGGTTTCTAGCCATAAATAAAGGTCACGGAGTGTATACCTGGTGAACCTAAAGAAGCTAAAGAAGAAGGTGAACCCAAGAAAAAACATATAGTTATCCTCTTGGCTAAGGGAAGTAGATAAAATTGCCGGGGACAAAATTGGGATCTTGGGGGTGGGGTGGGTTGGGGATAAGGGGGGACAGGGAGAGAAAAGTGAGAAGGGGAGGATTGGGGGAACTTGGGGAAACAGGAAGATTGGGATAAAGGAAGGTTGGATAGGGGAGCAGGGAAGCACATATCTTAGTTAAGGGAGCCACCTTAGTGTTGGCAAGAGACTTGAACCTAGAGTGGCTCCCAGGAGCCCAAGGCGATGTCCCCAGTTAGTCCCTTGGGAAGCTGAGGATAGGGAACCTGAAATGACCCTATCCTATAGCAATACTGACGAATATCTTTCATATCACCATAGAACCTTCATCTGGTGATGGATGGAGATAGAGACAGAGACCCACACTGGAGCACTGGACTGAGCTCCCAAGGTCCCAATGAGGAGCAGATGGAGGGAGAACACGAGCAAGGATGTCAGGACCACGGGGGGTGCACCCACCCACTGAGACAGTGGGGCTGATCTATTGGGAGCTCACCAAGGCCAGCTGGACTGTGACTGAAAAAGCATGGGATAAAACCGGACTCTCTGATCATGGCGAACAATGAGGACTGATGAGAAGCCAAGGTCAATGGCAAGGGGTTCTGACCCTACTTCATGTTCCGGCTTGGTGGGAGCCTAGCCAGTTTGGATGTTCACCTTCCTAGACATGGACGGAGGGGGGAGGACCTTGGACTTTCCACAGGGCAGGGAACCATGACTGCTCTTTGGATTAGAGAGGGAGGGGGAGAGGAGTGGGGGGAGGGGGAGAAGAGTGGTGGGAGGGGGAGGGAAATGGGAGGCTGGGAGGAGGCGGAAACTTTTTTTTTTCTTATTCTCAATAAATATATCCATTTTGGTGCTTTCTGGACTTTCACCATTCAGAATGGCGAGAAAACAACATTTATCATAGAAGATACTCAGCCTGAGGTGTTCGGCTATGGCAGTCTGAACAAATTAATAAATGTCTCCATCTATCCAGAAATCATAACAAATCCTTACTTTGCTTAATAATAAAAGACCTAGCTGCAAAAGATGTGAAGTCAGAACAATAAAAATGAAAGATAGACTCACAAATCAACTGCTATGGCATAAAGGATTCAAAAATCAGCAAAGACAGAAGTGAAGAGACCGTAACTATGAAACTCTTCTCGAATTATTTAGGAAATGAAAAAGAAGCATAAAAGTACCCAAAAGCACATATTAACATACCTTATATCTTATGGTACAAACAAACATCAATTGTCTCAACTAATATATAAAGACACAATGAACTGATTAAAAATGAAAACAATTTAAGTGTAGAGGTGAGCATACGGTTGCCATTTAAATCTGGCTAGTATGTCACGCACCATTAATTCTGGAACTGTGGAGGCACAAGATGGCAGATGTCTGTGAACTCTAAGCTCAATATGAATTATCTACAAAGTATACTGTGGGCAAACTAGGTCTACATAGTGAGGACTTATCACAAAAATAAAATAATAAAATAAAATAAAATAAATGATTGCAAACTCAAAAGCAGCTTGATACATGTATTTTGTTCTGTGTGCCTATTGATACATAGCAAATATCTGTCATAAAATATTTTTTTACAAGGAAAGATAACAGTGTCTAGTAGACTATGGAGGCACAGTTCATGTATAGAAAGCTGAGCTTACAGTATAAGAAATGGAGCAAGAGTCTCAAATTAATGATCTTTAACAATTCTACACATCTTCTAGGAAATATGTTCCAACTACTTTTGTAATTGTATAATTACTTTAAGACCAAAACTAGAAGAAAAATAAATACACTTGCAAAGATCTGCTACTGAGATTCCTCAATCAAACTTTACAAGGTCACTATTATTTTTATAACATCTTCTGTGCCTCAAATTAGAACAAAGGAAAAGGTTTATTCAAGGCAGGGAATTTTAAACAGTTATGTGACTATTTAGCAAAAACTCACATACATACCCACAATAAAAATCAATAAAATCTTATACACTCAGGCCAGGTGATGGTGGCGCATGCCTTTAATCCCAGCACTTGGGAGGCAGAGGCAGGCGGATCTCTGTGAGTTCTAGACCAGCCTGGTCTACAGAGCTAGCTCCAGGACAGGCTCCAAAGCTACAGAGAAACCCTGTCTCAAAAAACAAACAAACAAACAAAAACAAAAAAAAAACTTATACACTCAGCTACACAGACCTCTCCCTCATACATGTAAATAATAATTGATAAAAAACTTAAAATCTAAGTAATCTATCTCCCAGTAATGGTGTGTACTAATCAAAGTACTGTAATTGTTTCTAGATCTTTGTGTTTACAATTAAAATCATACCAGAAAAACTAAGGTAAAATTTTTGTAATTGTTTTAAAATCATTGAAATTGATTCATAGAGTGTAGCAAACACAAAAAAGGAACAAACACAAGGATTCTGGCTCGTAAGTCTTGAGGACAAGTTGAGCAGTGAAGTCTCCCAGACACTCTGGGTATTCATTCTTTCAGCAATTAATTAGAAATACATTGTCTAAAAAAAAAAGAGTGATTTAGAAATGTCACAGGCTCCATTACAAAAAAATAAAACAATATCTATGGGAATATAATGTGCTCTGAAATATACAACTATTTTGCTACCCAAAGTATGATTGTAAAAATAGTCTCTGGATTCTTGTTGGCCAAATTGGAAATGACAATTTAAGGCATTGTGTACTAGAGAATCCAACGTAATGCTAAATGGTCAGCATTTTTACACTATAATGCTGTTTTAATAAGATTTGTACTCATACCTTTCACTATAATTAGAGCTAGTGAATGAGTCCTTCATCTTCTTTGTTATTTCTCAAAACTGTAAGTTTATTATCCCCATGTATAAGGGCATATTTAAATGACCATTGTGCACATATTTACTGTGTTTTCTTTTACAATTAATCAGTTACTCTTTAATATATGTGTTTCTGCATACTTTCTTTTCTATCATTTTAATTTGTTGTAGATATTTTAAAATCATAAAATAAACCATGCAAATTTTAAAGAAAATGTGCAGTGCAATTCATTTTTTACAAGACAGTGCTTCTCTCTAGTTTTGGAGCATATCATAGAACTAGCTCTTGTATACCAGACTAGTCTTGAACTCACAGAGATCTGCTGGCTTCTGCCTCCTGAAATGCTGGGGTTAAAGGCATGCACCAACACCACCAGGCATATTGTAATTCTTAAAGGAAAGGCTTTCAACTTTTCTTTCCTCATATAACGTTTAATCCTACTGCGTATATCTTTTTATTTGATTTTAATGCACATTTAACAAATAACCACAATATTGGTTATCCGTAGTAGTCAGAGATTGATTCTTCATTATGTATATCCATAACATGGTGTTTACACTTGTTTAAAGATAGTACATAATGAAACAGAGAAAATAATGGAATAAATTTATGTATAGCCGTAACATCGTAACATTATGTTTAAACTTATACAAAGATAGTGCGGAATGAAAAAGAGAAATAGTGAAATAACTTTCAGAAATACTAGAAACCTTAATATTAAGGCAATGCCAAAGAACATATAATACATGTATTCATTTCATAAGATCATTAGTGGGGATATGTTCTGTAATATTTATGACAGATTCTTCGAGTCTTCATTCATGTATTTATAACCAAAGAAAAATTCTTCTATTAATTGGAGCACATACTGTTTGGATTAGCGGTTATAACCTTATTAAAGAGATGTTTCCTTGATGTTAATTCTTTTCTAATAGGGAAGCAAAAAGGAAAGTTATGAGTTACCAAAATCAATGAGTGAGGCTAACATATCTAAGATAATGATTTTGAATACAGAATATAAAATATTTATAAAAGTGGTATTTTAGGTGTAGGTATTATTAAAGACAAAAATTGACAGTATTATACAAGCAAAGATGCATATAATGTTTAATATTCTAGATAGATGATTAATTAGAAAATTATGTAGCTTGCTTACACTGCTCAGATTTTCATGTTGGTGCTAAGGTTTATATGGTTCTTTCTCAGTCATGATTGAATATTACCAGGTCTTATTCCTCTGTCTCTGCATAAACTCTGTGACAAAGTATGACATAATTACTTTATTTAACAAACTTTTTACTCAAGTATTACAAATCAAAGAACACAAAATCAGAAGTAAACTGATGAACAGATTTTCTACAAGTTATCACATCCATGTAACTGGCTTTCATAATGAAACAAAACAAAATGCAGATTCTCACTTGATGTATTCTGTCATCCTGTCCTCAATGAATGTCTTGACTTCTGATACAGAACTCACCTTTGTTCTGTTTGGAGGTTTTATATAAGTGAAACCATGTAGCTTCTCCTAGTTAACATTACGAATTTGAGTTTTATCATATCTATATAGCTATAAATGATTCACTTAAATATTTTAAGTATATATAATAGAACTGCCTTTAATGTGAGAAAATTTTATTTAATATTATCCTACTTATTTTATGAATGTGAAAAAATTGTTAAAATATAAAGATTTTTTTTATTTTAATAGAGCTTGTACTTAAACCCTCACATGTGGCCAGTGGTTAAAATATTAGAAGAATAAAAATCAAGTTTTTGAATCAATATGCCATTACTTTTGTATGTAGAAAATTCTTGGATACTCTCACACATATTATTTCAGAATGATATTATTATATATTAACTTACTATATCTCGAGGAGTATTGCATATACATCTTCTTTGAGTATATTACATCATAATTCCAAATTCAGGAAATTTTGTCAAGTAATATTTTTTTAAAATATTTATTTATTAATTTATTATGTATACAGTGTTCTGTCTGTGTGTATGCCTGCAGGCCAGAAGAGGGCACCAGACACCATTACAGATGGTTGTGAGCCACCATGTGGTTGCTGGGAATTGAACTCAGGACCTTTGGTAGAGCAGGCAATGCTCTTAACCTCTGAGCCATCTCTCCAGCCCGTCAAGTAATATTTTTTAATTGATTCCACTGTTAGGCCCAGTTTCACCTTCTTGTGTTCCCAGCTCCTCTAGAGATCAAGACAGTAGGACTATCATTACTATTCTTTAAAGGGCAATATACACATATTGTAGTTATTCCAATTCCTACTAAATTTTCTCTTTTTCATCTTCATCATTTTGATAGCTATATTACAAGATAATTTCTATAATTTATTTTTTTCATGGTAACAGAGTAACAAGACATCCTTTGGCATACATATAAAATGATTATTAACAATTCATTGTTTTTCATCCCCAATAATTATGGCCCCAGTATATTAAGAGAAAAATATTAGAAACAGAGTTATTTTAGAGGGTATTTGACTAAAACTCTTCAAACTTTAGAGGCTTGGGGGAAGTGGAAGTCAGGAGACCACATGCATGGTCACGTGCTGCAGGGAGCAAATTCATAAACAGCTGGACCACCTGACATAATTCATGGTTAGTGTCAGAATGCGGAATCAATTAACTGGATAAAATACAGAATTTGTAAATGTTAGCATACCCTGTAACCCACAGATCATATTAATCTAGGATGCTAACAATACGATAATCTGAGTATAAGATGTATGTGATATAATTGTACTGACTTCATTTTTTTCTCACTCTGGAATTACTATAAAATAAAAATTCCATCTTATTTTTGGTGTAAAATCAATAAGTAAAGAACACATGAATTTACCTATCATTAGAGAACACTGTTATGAAATTTTAATAAATAGATTTCAAAGCTATAGAGTGATATTTCTTGGTAGGAAGTTAGAATCCAGAAATTTTCATATACCTATGTATGTTTACAAGGTTGAAAGATATATATTTCCCAAAAAGTTACTGTAGGATGTCACTGAATACTTGCAAACGTCCTTTGTAGACACTGGAGGAGATTAAAGGGAACATGAACTGCTAACCTGCCTCACTGCACTGATACCCCATGATTGACTTACTGTGACAAACAGCAAATGAGATTTTTTTTTTTTTTAAGGAGCACAATGACACACAGACTAGTTTTCCTGCCCAAGCATATGGTAGGTAGTAGGAGCCAAATCATTCTTCTTTTTTGAGAAAAGAAACATCACTTTCATTTTATCAACATAAGAGATTACTATTACAGGAGCCAAGGTTCATGAGAATATCTCCTCTCAGACATCTCCAATTGTCTGAACGTGTGTATTTCGACACTGCTTAAACCTTACTGAAACAAATAGAACTCACTGTCTATGAATTTTGCTTTTCAAATTTAAGCTGAACATTTCTATTTCTAGCTCTGCCTTTACATACTCTGCTCTGTGGCTCCATTTCTCATCTGCTGGCTTTGCCAGAAAACCTATGACTCAGTGGACTACAGACTTTGTTGAAACAGAATTCAAAAATATGCTTCATGGATTCACAGTAGTAACTACGTACGTGCCTGTGTCTAGAAGCATAAGTTAACGTTATTTTACTTAGAATTCATACCTGTGAGAGAATGGCACATTTATAACCCTGTATAATGTGATCCATGTGGTTGTTATGTGGAGGTTTAACATGAATGTCTTCAAGTAAGTGAACCATAGTAATGTGCACATTTGGAAATTACAAATACTTATCTAGGGAAAGTAAATAATTGGACATGAAACTGAACTGTATGGCTCTACTACAAAGTTCTTTCAGATTATCTAGTTCTAATACTGCTGGTTAAGTGAGAGCACTCAATGTGCTGCTGTGTGACAAATATTGTGTATTCCTTTGAAAAATATATCTTATTAATTTATTAGAAGTTTATACAATGTATTCTGATCATATTCAGACCATGTTCCTCTCTCCATTCATATCACCACTCGCTCGGCTAAGGTTTTCTTTACTTTCTCCTTGCCACGTCCAGTTCATGTTACGCAAGTGCTTTTGGCAAAGGGGTGTGACATCATTGAAGAAAACCGATTCTCCCTCACCCAGCAGTTATCACATGTTTACAGCGCCTCTGTGAGTTCTTGTGCCTACATTCTTCCCTCCATGCTGGGATGTTATCAGGCTTGGACTTATAGAAAATTTGGACTTGCTGCCCCTTTCCCTGTGATGTGGCCTTAAAAAATGTTTTCTTGAACTTATTCAGCACCTCTGAATCTTATGATCTTTCTGCTCGCTTGCAAAATCCCTGAGCCTTGAGAGGAGGGTTATATTTCTAAGAGTAAAACTCCAAAAACAATCATTTTTGAACTATGATTCAATTGAATGTATAATATTTTATTTTTATTAAATATCTCTCCTTTACTCTCCTTTAACAAAGAGAATTTTTTTCTTATTCTTAATATTTCGTATAGGCAACTTGGACAGAAGAGTTTAAAACTTAGACTATGGAACCTACGACGTAAAAATAGTACAACAAGGATTTGAAAACGTATTTGTTTATCTTTGTTTATCTTAGGTTAGTGGTTTCTTTCTAAGTATCTGGTAAGTTACAGTTTCATTTATTACAGGAACAGCATTCTATCTTATTACTTTGATGCTTACTCTTTCCTCATTGTTTAACTGAAAATAATTTTTTCATACAATATTTTCTGATTATGGTTTCCCTTCCCTCACCTCTTTAAAGTTTCTTCCCATGTCTTTTTGTACCTGAACCCTCATTCTTTCTGTCTCTTATTAGAAAAGAGAGCGATATCTAAAGAGTAATAAAAAGATTAATAATAATATAAAACAAACAAAGAAAAGAGTCAAAAAATATTAAGAAACATGAATAGATGCTAAGTGACACAAATAAATCACATAAAAAGCACAAACACACACACACACACACACAAATGTCCTGGCAAAACGTTATGACTAAATAAACCTCCAAAGATGTTATTGCGTTTGTTTTGTCTTGGCCATAGACTGTTGCTCATGGGAAACACCCTTAAATACGGTTTGTATCCCCAGTAGGACTCTGTTACCAAGAACTAACTAAATATTTCAATTAGAGATAGTTTCTAAATTAGGGATGGTATATTTTTCCCGCTTCTGTTTGCACTGGGACCCCATCTGGCACACACCATAATGCTCTATGCATAATAATAAAAAAAGAGCCTGTGAGTTCATGTGTGTGTTGGTCCTGCTATGTTTAAAATGTCTTCATTCAGGGTACCCTCCATCTCTGTGTACTCTTAACCTATAGGAAGTTTCTCTGATGATTGCTGAGCAACACACAAATGTATAAGCTCTTGGTGATAGAGTAGTTACTTCTAAGAGAACTGGCCTATACATATTTATTGATTGTAATTCCCATTTACGCTGCATGCACTTTGATTTGAACTCATGTAAAATTTTGGAATGGAAACAGATTTACAATCAAAAACATACAGGCCACAAATGTCATGATCTTTTTATGGCTTCAATTGTCCAATCACTTTATTTTCGTTTTATTTTTATTTTATTGTAGCAATTTATATAGTTTATGCTGGCATCAAACTTTCTATGGATCTGAATCTGGACTTCTTCCTGTCTCAGCATCTCTAGTGTTAGAACTAAAAACATGGACCACCCTGTCAGTGATTGGCTTACGGTTATTTCTGCCTTACATTGTACAAATTTATATGTGGAATTTCTAATTCCAGATTTGTGGTAGTATGGACTATGCCTTCAGAAGACAATGAGGTCATAAGGATGGAGGTGTCTAAAGGAAAAGATTTAATAATTTCATATTGAAAGTGTCAAAGAAGGGCCTATGGGTAGACTTGGTTGATAAAGAGATTTATTGAGAAGCCTGAGGATGTGGAAACCATCCTTGCTGGTAGGATGTGGACCTTACATCTATTCCTAAGATGCAAGACATATAAATTTGGGTTTCTGGGCCCTTGTTGCTGTAATAAATACATTTGTTTCATAAAGTTTGTTTACACCATTTGTTTTAGCTTCTAAACTAGAATACTAACTTATGAAAATTAGCAATACATACATTTTAAAAGACCATGTAGTGTTTATATATAAAATGTAGAGAGAATGCCTGTCTAAATACGAAAGCACTATAAATGCTTTCCAGTGTTGCAAATGCTAGAAGTTGTGTTGCATCTATGAAAGAATGTCAGTGGCAACTGAAATCTGAATAAATAAGTAAATGCAACAACAGGAAAACAAAGCTAGAATATTTTAAGAGCATCTTTTGAGATGTATAAATAATCCACTCCCCTAAGTGCATTCTCAATGAAACACTAGCTGATCACTGTACAAGTGTAATTAAGAAATTAAGACATATGCATGCCAAATCAATAAAATTTAAATGGGCAGAGTTAAAATATGACTATTAATATTTATTAAGCTCTATTTGTCATTGACAGAGTTATAACACCGTTGTCCCAATGTCAAGTTTCAATCTTGTTTTCTTATGCCAAAGGGTTTTTATTCTCCTTTACCTGTTACTCGTATAGAGTGGAAAATTTGAGAACACCATTTTCTAAGTTAGAAAGGCATTTAATTAATATATATGACTCTATCTTATCAAAAGAAGAAAACACTTGAGTCAGATTTAACAGATGATGTGCTAATCTAACAATATCAAAGATTTAGTTTTGAAATTTGGCACCTTACACTTTATGGAATATTGCAGCAAATCTAATAATTTAAGGAGGTGTATAAGCTTAATGGTATTGAAAATGGTCATCCCCTGGCTTGTTTCAAATCGTAGACAGATATGTGCCATCCCAATGCAACTCTTATGCACAAAGTGTACTGTAGTTCTTCACACCCCTTTGAGCTCATATCAATCACTGGAAAATAACATTTTTCCCTCAGAATGAGCTGTCACTATCAATTTTAATAGTGGCTGTAGAAAAACTGAATTCTATCCAAATTTCCAGCAAGCCATTTGGTTCACTATATTGCAAAGCAAATGACTTGTAAAACTGTATTTTTTCCTACGGCTTTACAGGAAATACAATAACATTTTTATAAGGATTTCAACACTCAAGAGCCTTTATTCAAATTTCTAACTAACTTCTAATGGCATTTTCCTCATTTATAAATATTTTAGATTAAGTTTTATAATAAGGTGTAAGTTCTTTTCTCTTTTTCTTTAACATATTTAAAACATCAGGGCCTTAGGGCTAAGGATATGTGATCCTCAAGGTAAAACAAGTCTGTGTAATGCCCTGTTTCTGTTCCCATTATAAAACTGTAACGCAGTAGATGCCCCTCGGTAAAGATCATGCCCAGAGTAAAATAATATTATGCAACGTTTACTTCTGGATAGAAAGTCATTTTTTCATGCCAGCACAATTTCAATATAATTCAAACCTCTTTTAAGGTGTAAGATTATTTGTATCTTAGCTCCAAATTTGGAGCACCATATGAGGACTGGGTTTGATAACATAAAAACATGATTTTTTTTTTATCTAAAAGAAAGCAAGTGCTCCCTTTTATAAATGGTATTTTGACTTCTTTTCCCAAAATTTGCATATATAATTTTACATATTAGGAGAAGTACCATTTTTTCTATCATCTACAAAGTTTCAATTTGTATAAGCCATCATTTGTGATAAAAATTTGATTGTAATTATAATTTTAACATTCATCACTGTGAATTTCTTTGCTTGATATGCTTGTTGTTATTGTTCAGCAAAATCAAAGAAAACTGGCTAGATATCTTTCAATTTTTAAAAACAATTGATCTCAGTACCTAGAAAATATTGCTGATAGAGAAGGAATAAAGGCCTTATTAGGACAGTTACTTCTGAATCTCCACCTACATTATAACTTTTAACTCCCACTAACTTATTTTTGCTTATAAAACGAGATTAAAACATGAAGGTTTCTATATCATTAGTAAGTTGCTGTAGTGTTACTAATTAGCATGCAAAAGTATTTGAGTTGCAGTTTCTGGAGCTGTCCTAATTTAGGAAATATAGAAAAATTTCTATGTTAGAATAGCCAGCTTATTTTACCTGTAATTTATTAAGCTGTCTGAACAACAACAAAAAAACAGTTATAGACATATACTTCTTATTTCTTTTGTCAATAATACAGAACATCAATAACCAATGTTCCTGGTAAAGTGAGGTCTCTCTTTGTAGTAATTTGAATGAAAATGGCCCCCATAGGCTCTTAGGATTGAATACTTGGTACTCTGTAGGGGGAACTGTTTCAGAAGAATAAGGATGTGTGACCTTATTCGAAAAGGTGTTTCAAAAGCCCTCACCATTTCCAGTTAGCCCTCTACGCCTCATGCCAGTGCAACGATATGTAAGTCCTCAGGTACTGCTACAGCATCATGATAGACAGCCTGCCCCCCTGCTCCTGATATCCATGGACTCACTCTCTGAAAATGTAAACCTCAAGATAAACATTTTCTTCTGTAATCTACTTTAGTTACTGTTTTTTTTTAATCAGAGAAAAAGAAAATTAACTAGGTTACCTTTATATCCTTTTATCAGGAAAAAAAAACCTTCTATATCCACAAATGTTTTTTGTCTTAGTCATTTGCAGTTACTCAAATGATGGCATGTGCTTCCTTGGTGAGAATCCTCTTGCCAGTCACACACAGTTTGAGTCACCACCTAATAAGTAGTCAAGAAAAGGCTGCCATGGAACCGCTTTACCTCATTCACCAATTATCTGCCACTAAATCTGAAGCTGCTCCATCAGGTGTTCACACCTAACATCATGAGAACTTCAGTACACTGTTCAATTTCTAGGTAATTGGATGTGATTCAACATGCTTCGACTGATATTTTTTTGCAAAGAAACTATGCAGAATTATCCTTAGAACTTATAACTTCGACGAAATTTTAAGTAGATTTCACATACCTATTAATAATACTTGGTAACATTAAATAAAAGTACTTGAATTATTAGGTTTTTTAGTGTCTTGACATGTAAATGGATTACAAATAAGAACTTATTGAACATATTAGTAAAATCATGTGAAATGTTGTGTTTATTTAATTGTTATCTTTTGGGATTGAATCATATTTAACTAAGTTTTTAGTTGTACAATGTTTGTCATGTCTTTCCTAAAATACATTGTGTTTCATTAAAAAAATATATGTAAATATTTTCATGCCTATCCCTCTTGAAGTTATATAAATCTTGGTAAGGTTTGTGTTCTTATTTCTCTGAGGATCAATGATTTCAAAGTTATGCAATAAATTTTAAAGCTAAAGAAAAGTCTTCTGAAAAGACAATATTTTTCAAGTATCCTGACTACTATTATAATGTAGGTCAATTGCTGTTTATGATTTTTATTTATTATTGGTAATAAAACTTTTTCAAATGTCTTATTTGCATAACTATCTATAATTACATGTATACGTCCTTCTTTGCTACATGAAAATATAAGGAAATTATTATAATTCAAACTTCATTAGTGAAAATGAATAAGTAAAGTGTTAGGCAGTTCGTTGACTCCCCAAATAATCAGATATCTTTGCTATATAAGTTAGAGATTACACTCTTCAGGATATAACCTGTAGATTAAAAATATGAACTTATCAAATATCTGTATAGCATTAAAGTGTTCGTAAACCACACGGCTGCCAGCACTTTAATGAATTAACAAAATGCTTTAGGTCATGCAAACTATAAAATAGAATAAAAAAAAACATATGTTCCACTTACACAATTCCAGAAGCAAAAGATCACATACTGTGATTTCATTCATATAAAAAATCCAGAATGGGTGAACGATGATGAAGGAAAGCTGATTAGTGATTGTAAGCAGGTGGGAATTTGAGGAAAAATGCTTTCACACCTAAATGCTACACTTTTTATTAGGCTGACAAAAACAGTAGGAGGCACTTGCCCTTTGAAATAACAGGTTCTATATGAAGAGAAAATCACACATTTACAGCATTTGGTGACCCAAGGAAGATAGCATCTATACCTCCAGTCTATGAAGATAGTTGGAGATTAGTTAGTGGGGATTTTATCCCGTTACCAATTTAGCTGTAGCCTCAAATAAAAGTTCATTTTTACATTATAGACATGAGTTTAAATAAGCCAGTAATTACTCCATGTCCAGATAAATTTAGGATGAATTATCCAGAGAAAACCTTTTTAAAAACTTTGTGTAAAATTCTATTACTGTTATGTCATCTCAATCAAAGAATAATCTTTGTTTTGAGAATATATGTGTATAATTATGTCTGCTTGTGTACATGAAAATGCAACACACATGCCAAGTTTTTGAAATACCTTAGTTTATTACATATGATAATGTCACTTTTGGACTGATGTTTATTACTCAATAATAAAACTGTTCTGCATTCCTAAATATAACTTAAATTTTGTGGTATATTGAAACTAAATATTTTACCTCAATCTAAATAATTATATGTATTTTGTACTTTTGAAAATATTGTATACAATCCCTTCATATTTGCTCCTCTCTCTGGGTATCCAGTCTTATTTTTGTATCTGCTTTTGATATTAACTGACAATTTATTTTAATCCTATACCAAACATAGATGTTTTTTAATAACTTTTATATACCCTTAAACATTTTTTTCTTTCCAGCAAGAAGCCTTTTTTTCTAAGATAAAGTGAAAGTTTTAACTTAGAATATTATTCAATTTATAGTATAAATTTAACAAATATTTTGTACTTTTTCTCCCACTGCATTGTGTAAATGAAACATTTACCTTTCTTTCCTTCTTTCTTTCTTTCTTTCTTTCTTTCTTTCTTTCTTTCTTTCTTTCTTCCTTCCTTCCTTCCTTCCTTCCTTCCTTCCTCTCTCTCTCTCTCTCNTTCTTTTTTATTTTTGCTATTTTGAAACAGGGTTTCTCAGTGTAACTTTGATGCCTGTCCTAAAACTGGCACTTGTAAATCAGTCTGGCCTCAAACTCACTGAGATCTGCCTCTGCCTCCTGAGTTCTGAGATTAAAGGTATTTGCTACCACTGCCCAGCTGAAACACATTTTCTTTATCCATTCTTCTGCTGAGGAACATTTAGGACCATTTTCAAGTTATTGTGAAAGGAGCAAAGAGGAACATGGTTGAGAAATTGGTTCTGGAATAAGCCAAAGTGTCCTTTGAGTATATGGAGGGTAAAATAGCTGGATCTGGAGAGAGATGGATTTGATTCTTCCTTAGAAATTGTCAATCTGATTTTTATATTGTCTGTACAAATTTGCACGCCCAACAACAATTGATGAGTGTTCTCCTTATTCCACATTTCCTCACCAACACGAACTTTCATTTGTGTTATTGATCTTAGCCATTTAACATGTGTAAGATGAAATCTCAAAAGTGGTTTTGATTTACATTTTCCTCATGACTAAGGATATGGAACAGTTCAAGTGTTTCTTAGCCATCTAAGATTTTTCTATTGAGAATTCTCTTTAGATCTGTACCACACCAATACCACACACCTTTTTTTTTTAAAGATTTATTTATTTATTATGTATACAACATTCCTTCCATGTATGTTTACGTGCCAGAGGAGGGCACCAGATCTCATTATAGATGGCTGTGAGCCACCATGTGGTTGCTGGGAATTGAACTCAGAACCTCTGGAAGAACAGTCAGTGTTCTTAACCTCTGAGCCAACTCTCCAGCCCACACCTTTTTTTTTTTTTTGCTTTTGTTTTGTTTATATTTGTTTGTTTTTTGGAGACAGGATTTATCTAAATAGACTTGCCATTCCTGGAAATCACTCTGTAGACTAGGATTCCCTTGACTCTGAGGTCTCTCTGACTCTGCCTTGCAACTGCAAAAAGTAAAGGAGTGTTACAACATCATCAGGCCTCTTACCCTTTCTTTAAATTGGCTTATTGTTTTCTACTCTGCATCAAAACCAAGTCAACCACAACCCCTTGACCTACATTGGTGTCCTACCTGCAAGATATACTAAGTATAGTTGCACATAGCTTCTGAGAGGACCCTAGCAATATCTGATTTGACTGCAGGCACACTCCATGAGAGCAATTCATACCCAGCACTACCCAGGAATCTAGGGAAATCCATTGTTCTACAAAAGACAATAAAGTGTCTTTTGATGACATTCTGTTCTATTCATAAATCAGTGCCTTGCTCATTAACCATCAGAGAAGCTTCTTCCTCAGCAGATGGAAGCATGTATAGAGACTCTCAGCTAGACATGATGTGGAAAGTGTAAGACCTTGAAACACTGAGTCCAAAACAGGGTATCGGAACAAATCTCTCCCCTCAAGGATCAGGGAACCCTGAAGAAGAAGTGACAGGAAGTTCAACAGCCAGAAGGGATGGAGGACACCAAGGATGCAAAGCCTCCTAAATCAAGAGGATTGTTGTACATATGAACTCGTGGAGACAGAGACAGCATGCCAGAGCATTCACGGGCCCATATCAGATGGGATCCTAGAGGAGAAGTGGACACATACCCCTTTCCAAGTCACCCAGAAGCTGTCTCCAATTAAAATCCATTGTCAAATGACAATTTAAATTTATTTCAAGTTATTCTCACTGTGGGAAGAAAATACTCTTAAAGGTAGGCTGTATGGCCAGCGAAGATGGCAAACAGAAAACAAACCCAATGGCATTTTTTGGAAGCTCCTTGTCTCATAATGTCAAGTCAGGATTCTTCCTATTTTATTTTTTCTTATCTTATCTTTTATTTTTATTTTTGTTTTGTCATATTCAGTCGTGTATGTATTATTCTCTGTGTTTACTCTTCAGATCCTGTCTTCATTTACATAGTCAGGCCTTCTGAATGTGTGAATGAATGAATGGGTCTTGGCAACTGTATCTGTTATCTCTTCTCCTCCCTGGGCTTACTTCATTCTGGTTTTTATTTGTTCTATTCCGATGGGTTTAATTTTCTTTTATTATTATTAATTTCAGCATTATGTTGTTTTCTACTTTTTTTCTACTGAGAGGCAGAAAGGGGGTGGTTCAGGTGGGAGGAGAGTTTGGGAGGAACTGGAAAGTTTAAAAAAAACATGGAAGCCATGGTCAGGATATAGTACATGAAAAAAATCATATTTACAGTAAAAGGAAACAAACAAGCAAACAAAATGAACTGCTACAAACTGCTACAAACTATCTGGCTCCTCATTGAAAATTAAATTTTCTTAAATTTTCTGAGTTATTGGGAACTAGGTGTCTGTTAAACAAAGGGACACATTCCAAGTGTTATGCATAATAGAATGAGAGTGTTAAATGATACAGAAATGTTACAAGGTTATCTAAGGAAATACTCTAGAACTAGAAAACGTTGGTTTTTCTTCTCACAATAATTCATCCTCCACAATGTCAATATTCTAGTTAGTGAAGGGTGAACACTGCATTTCTTTTATTAGGAAGCAATAACTCCATATATTTTAGATGAGTACATAACTACCATTGCCATATATGTATGTACATTAATATATGTATACATTATTACATACCCATACATATTTACATAAACTGAAAAAATGGAAAAAAATAATTTTGCAACAGAGTTCAAATTTTTAAAAATAGCAGTGTTCATATTTAAGCTATGAGCCTCAGGTCAAACCATCTTCCAATCTGCACTGTTGTACTACTACAAGTGCACCCTGAATAAATTCCATTTCTCCCTTTCAACTCTGGACGTACTACCAGCTTCTGTATTGATTCTAACAGTGTCTGATGACAGCTGCCCTTTGTACCCTTCCACAACTAATTAGCTTCTCCTGATTCCTCAGATACACCAGTTTGCAGGAGGATTCTTTTCTAGACCTTCTGCAGTCTTGTACCCAATGCTTTTTTACAGTTTTGACAACCTGAGGAGTTTTAGGCCTCAACTCAGGAGAAAAACTCTTAGGAATTTGCAATTCTATTAGCATCATTTCAGAAGTAACTCTCGTGTCTAGGGAAAATGATAGTGGCAGCATTTTATATAGATGCAGGGATGGGAAATACATGACACTACTAATTTCCCTTGGTATGTATTATTTGAATACTCTAATCAAGTTGAGGAGATGAATGACATCAGATCTTCCATAAACAAGAAAATGCATTTTGATCAAAGTTTTTCTAAACTACTTTGCTTTAGTCTATGTCTTATACCAAATATATACCTTTAATTCTTTGATTCTATCTTGGCAAGAACTTGATTGAATGGGCTATGCCAAATGTTAAATCATAACAAACTAATCAATTAACAAATAAAAGGAAAATATTTATATTTTTTATTTCATACCACTAAAAATATAGTCAGAAAAACAAAAACATACATGAAGAAGAATGAAAAATGTGGTACATGAACTTTACTTTGGTGTTATGCATGTGTATCAGTACTATAACTCATCTCATTAATATGTGCACTTTCTGTCTTTTATGTCTTCTTTAAAAATTAACTGACTTAAAAATATCAAATGCAGTATTTCAAACATTACCTTTCATTTAAAATCTCCGTTTCTATCTTCTTTAAAATCCTTTTTTTCTCATTCACCTTCATGAATATTCCGCATTCATCTCCCTTATTCAAACCTCTATTTAGTTAATAGCAAACTAAACATCAATTTCTATTTTTCCCACGTATCATTCAAAATAGTGTCTATATTTGCTCCTCATTTCTCCATTGTCAAAACTTTTATTCATTCTCTTTTGTCTAGTTGCCAAACTTAGTCATCGGTTCTATCACATACACTTCATGCTATTCATCACGAAGCTTATTAATTCTTAAATGCTTCAGACAGAATGAAATGAGTATGAGGTGTTTCCTTTTTATTTATTTTTAAATTTCAGTGAATATATCCGAGTCTGAGTGCGTGCATTTGTAAATCATGAACACAAGTATCTAAGCAGGACAGAAGCTGTTGTCATATCATCTAGGGCTGTACTTACAGGTAACTGTGAGCCACCTGATATGGGTGTCATACCAAATCACAGGTCAAAAAGCAATTATTCTTAACTGTTAAACCATCTCTCTAAACTTTAAGGCATTTTATGCCTTAACTAACAATATATTTTTAAAAGTACAACATTGATATTTTCAAGTATCTCTGTATTTGTTTGTTTTTTTTTTCCTTTAGTCGAAAAGTTTATTTTGTGTGTTCTTTTCTAAATTAAATTTATGATTTTTTTTACATCCTGACCACAGTTTTCTATCCCTCCTCTCCTTTCATTCCCTCTCCTTACCTCATCACCACCCACATATTCCCTAACCCCTTCCTCCTCTGTTTATGTTCAGAAAACGGAGAAAGCACACATTTAAGAGCTATTAAGTCTCTAGACTTAATAGCACACCTGAAAGCTCTAGAAGAAAAAAAAAAAAAAGAAGCAGACTCACCCAGGAGGAATAGAAGACTGGAAATAATCAAACTGAGGGCTGAAATTAACAAAATAGAAACACAGAAAACAATCCAAAGAATCAATGAAACAAAAAGGTGTTTCTTGGAGCAAATCAACAAGATTGACAAATCCCTATCCAAACTAGTCAAAGAGCAGAAAGAGAACACGCAAATTAATAAGATCAGAAATAAAAAGGGACATAACCACAGACACAGAGGAAATTTAGAGAATCATTAGATCTTACTACAAAAGCCTGTATGCCACAAAATTGGAAAATGTAAAAGAAATGGACATTTTTTAGATAAGTACCATATACCAAAATTAAATCAAGACCAGGTGAACAATTTAAATAGACCTATAAGTCACGATGAATTAGAAGCTGTCATCAAAAACTTCTGAGATATTATTGATGGTAGATCATAGAATATTTCAAAAATGCAGCAATCATAGAGGTTTTACAGAGTTTAACACTGTCCCAATATTTTGTCAGGAATTCAGATTTGTTTCTTCTAAACAAGGAAGCACCATGACATGTTCAAGTAATCTGATTCTGTGACTTTAATATCTTTTAAGTTATGAAGCCAAAGCAGACTGTACCAGATAAAAGCCATCAATAAATAAACAAATCTATCTTTCACAACCAGAGACTGACCAGTTTCAAAATAACAGATAAAATACTATCAGGCTACTTATTATTAACTGATCAAAAAGTAGTACTAGATCCAGTCTCCAGTATTTCTGCAGGTGCTTTTTCTGCTAAGCTTTAAAATAACTCTATCATATATAAAATTCAATCCAGGAACTAAAACTGCATTTGCCAAATGCATTTGACCATGGAGTGTTCCTTCAAACAGAAATTATAGGTCCAATAGTGGAAGTAAATTAAATTGATGTCTTAAACACATGAATTCAAACAAGAAAAAAAAGTTCCATTGGAGTAATTAAGAATTTATAGTCATATATACCATTAGCCATAAGAATAGTGTTTCTCTGCTTATCAGTTCAGAAAACAGCAAATATTAATTAAGTAGTCACTCACTATATACAATGACTAGTACATAGCTTTCTTGTAAATTTTAAAAAAATCCATTACTTTTAAATAGGATGTTTAGAAATACATAACACCATTATATACATTACATCCTTCTGCAAGTCAAGAATCTTGAAGCAACTATGCATCAATGGATTAAGTATATCACTATTTCAAGAATCTTGCATCTGAATACCTGTAAGAATATCTCAGAGTATCTCTGAAGACTATCAGCTATTGGGAATAAGCTGTGAGGAAGTAAATTAGTTATAAAATATAGACAAAATCTTGGTAGATGTGTTTACTTAAAGCTTTAATTAATGTTTCAATACTTCAAGCAAAGTAAGACAGAAAAGCCTGGATCCAAACAGGACCCTAAATGGAGCATGCAGGACTATGATAAATTCCCTGGGCTCATAAACATTTTGTGCAACTTTTTTTTAAACTTACAGGTCAATTATCAGAAGTCATTTAGTTGACTATTCAGAATTATTTGGAAATTAACTCATCTGTCCATGTTCTTTACACTTTGAAACCATAGAACATATTGCATTATGAAAATCATTAATACTAAAGTCAGATTAATACCCAGCTTTAGTGTGTTTTGAAATATTTAATACCCATCATACACAGAAAATATTTCCTGCGCACTCTATTTTAAAATTAAAGCTACTTTTACTCTGACATTGTGTGAATTACAATTTATATCAGTGACTCAGTTCATATCATTGTGATGTTTTAAATCACTAAAATCTTTGGGATGTTTTAGTTGGCCTGCTATGTTACATGTGATTTATAATATTCTGTCAAACAAAATAAAATAGTTATTAAACAAGGAATCTATGCAGTCATTTTACAAAGACAGTAGTAGACGTTTTAATTTTTAATTTTCTTTTTTTAATATAATTTTTATTGAAAAAAAATTTCCGCCTCCTCCCCGCCTCCCATTTCCCTCCCCGTCTCCCTTTTCCCTCCCCCTCCTACCTCTCCTCTCCCCCTCCCCCCACTCCTCTCCCCCTCCCTCTCCAGTCTGAAGGGCAGTCGGGGTTCCCTGCCCTGTGGAAAGTCCAAAGTCCTCCCCACTCCATCCTGGTCTAGGAAGGTGGACATCCAAACTGGCTAGGCTCCCACAAAGCCAGAACATGAAGTAGGATCAAAACCCAGTGGCATTGTCCTTGG
>NW_026067938.1:2500089-2511139 GCF_014885135.2 Alexandromys fortis | reverse complement strand
AAAAAATGGGGCACTGATCTGAACAGAGAATTCTCAACAGAAGAAGTTCAAATGGCTAAAAGACACTTAAGGTTATGCTCAACCTCCTTAGCGATCAGGGAAATGCAAATCAAAACAACTTTGAGATATCATCTTACACCTGTCAGAATGGCTAAAATCAAAAACACCAATGATAGCCTTTGCTGGAAAGGTTGTGGAGAAAGGGGTACCCTCATCCATTGCTGGTGGGAATGCAAACCTGTGCAACCACTTTGGAAAACAGTGTTTAGGTTTCTCAGGAAATTCGGGATCATCCTACCCCTGGACCCAGCAATGCCACTCTTGGGAATATAGACGTTTTATTTAGTCTAAATTATCAAAAAAGACACATGATCAGAAGTTAGTAAATGGATGTGTGAGAATATTATCATAAACAAAATTGAGAAAGGTTCACATTACTGTATTACTATTTTTAAATTGTCTACTAATACTTCCACCCATCCATACTTAAGTATTAGGTAAAATCACCTCTTAGACTTAAGCTTTCCATTTTCAACTATAATTGCACTCAAGTGTACGTTATTACACGATGATGTGGCCTTTAAGTTATTCCTATAAGTTATGAACAGAAGCATACTCTGAAAATATAGAAAAATATTTCATTCCAGCCCTTCTTTATGTCCTCATTTTTAGTGACATACTTTCTCAGCACTTTAAAACTTGAATTAGATTACTGAACTCCTTCACATCTAATTTATTTAATAAGATTTATGATTCTATCTAAAACATGAGTCATAGATTAGGTACTGACTTTCTATTCCAAAGTTCAGTATGATGTATTATTTGTTATTGTAATTCATAACAATTAACATACAGAAGATGTGCTCAACATCTTAGGGATTGGCTCTTTGAAGGGAGATAGTTTCCAAATTTTAGAAATCTAACAACAGAATCACACAAAATTTGTGACTAGAACATAGATACAACCTGTAGTGTGTTTCTGAAAGTGTTGCTGATTTACACTAAATATTTACAGACAACTTCTCTGCATGAAGGAACAAAGGCTGTTCCATTTCCATTTTCTACAAAACGCCTGGAGTTTCTTTTCAGAATTTTTTTTTTTTTCATTTCTCACCAACGGTGATCTTCCTATGTTTTACTGACGAGGAGGAGACGATAAAAGTAAGAATTTAAATTGCTCTATGCTTTTCAGAAGATTCCATTTTTATGGCCACTTTGAGTTCCTTAACTACTTCTTTTGTGCTCTTCTTGCCAATTTTTTCCCAAGCCACAGATGTCAGTGCCTACTCATCTGCTGCTCTGTTTCTTCCTGATGCCCTGCAGGCTGCATGGGTTTCATTCCAACACACATTGGATCATTTGAGAAGGAAGAAAGAAATTTTAAAATCTGGTGTCTTTTCCTTCTTTTTACCTCCTTCCCACTCAATTTTACCCTCTTGTACAGTTATATTTTAAATATTTTAATGGGCAATTCAAATAAACTTTTTCCTTTGTTTTCTGAAAAATATGAATGTGAAACCCAGCTCTACTTTCAATAAGAAAATATATACAAAACACGGGTGCACATACACTCACAAATCCTTTACTTATATCCAAAGAGAAATGATAAATACAATTAATTTTTTTTAATTTTAATGATATTTGTATTAAAATGCATGAAGAATAAGTTAAATATATACTAAAATTATCTGAGAAAAAAGCCATTCTTGTTTTGATAAGCCAACTTTTAAAATGTGATATATAATATCACTGACCTTATTTAAGTATTTACTTTCTGTCTCTAATAAGTAAAAGACAAGTTTAGATACATAAAAATTACATTATTAGTTGGGTCATTTGACTGCATATTAGAAATTTATAGAAAAAATAAGTAATAAATTCCAACATGAACGATTTTCACAACACATTTTAAATTCCCTATGTCACTCATAATAAAGGGGGTTTATTAGTATTAAAGATTTTACAATTAAAAAAAGGGAAAAGTCTACTGTTTCCCTTTCCAAAGGAAATCCATGAGTTGCTGTTACACTTTGAGCTCCTCTGGGCCTGTGGAATGAAACATAGGTATCCTTTGCAAGAGAGTTAATATCCACTTATAAGTGAATATACACAATGTTCGTCTTTCTGGGGCTAGGTTACCTTACTTAGGATGATTTATTTTTTTCTATTTCCATCCATTTACTTCCAAATTTCTTAACGTCATTGTTTTTAGCAGCTGTGTTAATTTACCACAGTCTCAATCTTCATTTTAGGACATCTTAGATGTTTCCAGATTCTAGCTCTTAAGAATAATGTTGTTGGATGGGCACCAACACTCCTCGCGGTCCTGACTTCCTTGCTCATGTTCTCCCTCCTTCTGCTCCTCTTTTGGACCTTGGGAGCTCAGTCCAGTGCTCCAATGTGGGTCTCTGTCTCTATCTCCATCCATCACCAGATGAAGGTTCTATAGTGATATGCAAGATATTCATCAGAGTGGCTATAGTATAGGACCAGTTCAGGTGCCCTCTCCTCAGCTGCTCAAGGAACAAGCTGGGACATCTCCATGGATACCTGGGAACCCCTCTAGAGTCCAGTCTCTTGCCAACCCTCAAATGGCTCCCTTAATTAAGATGTATACTTCCCTGATCCCATATCCACTCCTCTTCCATCCCAACTGTCCCATTCCCCCAAGCTCTCCCCATCCTCCCTGTCTCACTTCTCTCTCTCTCCATCTCTCCTTACCCCATCCCACCCCCACCCCCAAGGTCTCAATTTTTGCCTGGAAATATTGTATACTTCCAGTATCCAGGAGGATAACTACATGTTTTTATTTTTGGGGTAGACCTTCCTATTTAGCTTCTCTAGGATCATGAATTATAGGCTCAATGTCCTTTATTTATGGCTAGACTCCACAAATGTGCGAGTACATACCATATTTATCTTTTTGGGTCTGGGTTACCTCACTCAGGATAGTGTTCTCTATTTCCATCCATTTGCATGCAAAATTCAAAATGCCATTGTATTTTACCACTGAATAGTACTCTAATGCTTATATATTCCACACTTTCTTTATCCATTCTTCCATCGAGGGGCATCTAGGTTGTTTCCAGGTTCTGGCTATTACAAATAATGCTTCTATGAACATAATTGAACAAATGCTTTTGTAGTATGATAGGGCATTTCTTGGGTATATTTCCAGGAGTGGTATTGCTGGATCCTGGGGTAGGTTGATCCCGAATTTCCCGAGAAACCACCACACTGATTTCCAAAGTGGTTGCACAAGTGTGCATTTCCACAAGCCGATCTAATGGAACTCACCAAGGAGAGCTGGACTGGGACTGATGGAGCATGTCATCAAACTGGACTCTCTGAATGTGGCTGACATGGAGGGCTGACTGAGAAGCCAAGGACCAAGGCACCGGGTTTTGATTCTACTCCATATACTGGCTTTGTGGTAACCTAGTCTGTTTGGATCCTCAACTTCCTAGACCTGGATGGAGCGGGGAGGACCTTGGATTTCCCACAGGGCAGGGAACCCTGACTGCTCTTTGGATGGAAGAGGAAGGGGGAGAAGAAATGGGGGAAGGGATAGAAAAATGGGAGGAGGGGAGGAGGTGAAAATTTGTAATAATAACAATAATAAAATGCAAACCAATAAAGAATAATGTTGTTATGAACATAGTTGAAAAAATGTTCTCCTGGAATAATTTTGCATACTTTGAATATATAACCAAAAGTGGTATAGCACGGTCTTGAATTAGAGTGATTCTGCATACTTTTAATTCACTTTTTTAAAATCTAAAAACAATCTTTTAAAAAAAAATTGACATACCAATCCAAGTTCTCTTGTTCCCCGACCTTCCCCCATGCACCACCATCCATTTCTCAGAGAGTGTAAGGCCTGCTATAGGAAGTGAACAAAATCTGTCACGTCATGTTGAGTCAGGACCAAGGCCTGATCCTCTGTATCTAGGCTGAACCAGGTATCCCTTTATAGGGTATGGGCTCTAAAAAGCCAGTTCATGCACAAGGGATATATCCTGATCTCCCTGTCAGTGACTCCACAAACTGCCCAAACCCCACAACTGTCACCGACACTCAGAGGGTCTATTTAAGTCCTATTCAGGTTCCCAAGGTAAACCTCTATATTGACTTCTAACGTGGCTGTACAAGTTTCCACTCCCAGCAGTAGTGGTAGAGTGCTCCTCTTATTGTGCATCTTCTCCACCATAAGCTGTCATTAGTTTCTTTGATCCTAGCCATTCCGACTAGTATAAGATGAAATCACAATGTCCTTTTGGTTTGCACTTCTCTGATGACTATGAATATCGAATAATTCTTTAAATGTCTCTTGGATCAGCTGGGTAGACTGGGGCTTGGCTGGGATGGGAACATGAAAGATTGGGTTGGGTAGTGAGTGGAGGGGTAGAGTAATGAACGACATATCTTGATGAGAGCATTTGGGGGTCAGGTAGAAACATGGTGCAAGGGAAACACTCACAAATTTACAAGGATGACCCCAGCTAAGACACCTAGTAACAGTGGCTAGGTAGCCTGAACTGGCCATCTCCTGTAATCAGACTGGTAAATATCCCAAATAGCATCAGAGAGCCTTTGTTCAGTGACTGATGAAGACAGATGCAAAAATCCATAGCCACGCACTTGGCTTAGCTCAGGGAACCCTGTTTAAGGGAAGGTAGAAAGTATCGTACAAGGTATCAAGGTCATCACAAGGGAATCCACAGAAACAACTAAACAGGGCTCATCAAAGCTCACAGACTCTGGACCAACAGCTAGGGGGCCTGCATGGTACCAGCCTAAGTCCTCTACATATGTGTGACAATTATATTACTGTGGGACTCCTTGGGGGAGCTGAACTTGTCCCTAATGCTTTGTCTGGTGTTGAGGAAAGTATTCCTCATATGAGGTTTCCTTGCCCAGCTTTAATACAAGGGGAGGAGCTTAATCCTACCTCGACTTGATATGCCATGCTTTTTGACACACATGGCAGGCCATTCCCTTTCTGAGCAACAACAGAGGAGAGGAATGGGAGTGAGAATGTGAGGGTAGGGAATGGTAGGAAGAAGGGAAGGGGAAACTTCAGTGGGATATAAAATAAAACCATAAATTTAAGTAATAATAATAAATATAGCAAAATGAACACAAATAAAATTATTGAAATAACAAAGATGTAGGAAATTAGACAGATTGTTTACTCCAATTTTACATTATTACCTTTACTATGTGCCTGTATTCTGTGCTAGGCCATTCAAAAATTGGTTAAGATAGAACTAGTAATGTGAAATGTATGAAGCACAGGAACTCTCAAGCAGCTTTGAAAATCCCTAATAATTAAAGGCAGAAATTTCAAGTCAATTTTCCATAGGATAAAATTCTAGATATTTAGTACCCACAGTGTTATAAATTACATGTGTTTTGGTTGCACATTTATAAAAATCTTTACATGCTTGCCAGTGCTTTTTAACCTTATAAAGATGAAATGGTTGATATGCTATTATATAAGTTTTGTTAAGCCAAATGTGTTTATTAAACTTTGTTTAGCCATCATCCTTCTGATTATGTGTTACTTTGGGTGATTAGGCAAATGATAATACGATAATTTTTTCTTATTTTATTTAACAGTGAAACATATTTGTATATTTAGTTTGTTAGCATAAAGATTTTCAAAAGCTGTTTCTGTTAACACATTAATGAAGATGTTCTTTGACATTTTTAGGGAGACCCATCTATGTTCTATCAATGCCAGAGGATATTTAGAAATAACAATAATATTGTAGTATTGGGTAATAAACTAACAGCAAATTGTCTTCTCCAATTTTAATTCAGTAGAACTTCAGAGAAATAAATCATATGATACCTGGATACAAATTCAGATATTTTATTAAATATCTGTCAAGCTTTAGGAGTTTCAAAATTTAAAGATATTGACTATAGTTAGGGAATATTAGTTCATTTTGGCTAAATTCCATGCAGCTATTATACCTTAAAGTTTTATCAAATTATATTACTTTATTGCATATTTTATAAAATGATGACCTTTCAATTAAATTCATATGGTTTTCTAATTGTCAGTTTAGAATCATTTAATCATCTGTCTTTAGCCATATAGCTTGAATTCTTTGATACAGATGACTGAAAAATGAGGTGCCCACCTGGACCATTTCAGTTTCCTGGACACTGTTCTATCATATCTAATCCCTGCGGCTGCTGTGCCTCCTTTATTTTGTTTCTGGCAGCCTTGTGTAAATTGGAGTGTTCCTATTCTCATCTCCTCATTCCTTTACTGTCATAACAATCCCATTTTTGTATTGAAAATTGGTCTTCTCTGAGGCTTAAATATTGTTTTATGTTCTTTATGGTTTCGATATTCTAAATGAAAACTAAGATTTATGATGCCCTGGAGAGACCACTTGTTTTCAGTCCTTCAAAGAAAAATGTTACATTAAAGAGAGTGTTGGTAACCCCACAGAACATTTTATGAAATATTAACTATGCTAGAAAGAAAGAGAACAGCTTGCTTATTTATAGAGCTTAAAATTATTGTATGTGCTAATGTGATACTATGAATATCACAACAATTCTTACCTTACTTTTTAAAAATATTGTTCATCTCTAAACTTTTCTTTAAAAAAATCTGCCTCCAACGCATCAGTTTATTCTTTATGTATTACTACAGAGAGAGTGCGGAATAACCTCAAGGGAATTCATCTGTTTTCTTGTAGAGGAAGAATCTATCTTTTAGGATAAATGGGAAGCATTAATAAATTCCACAGGCTGTCATATAAATTGTAATTCAATCCAAAGTATAAAAAATAAAAAAAAAACCATAACTTCTAAGCTTTATCTTCAAAAGATTACTTTTATATGATTTTTTTTCCTGCACTCCAAGAGGAATAACTCATGAGGCAGCCTACTCACTTAATCCACCTACTTAAGGACAGTACTGGAAATGCTGTCATTTTAATTATTACAGGCATTTTATTTTCTTCCTCCAGATCTTAAAGCAGAAGCTGAAGCTGTCATGGTTTATCTAGCCTGGTACATATTAGACAATATTATTTTCTAAAACGAGGAATTATGTTTGCTAGCATAACTTTTTATCTGCATAGCAACCATTCCTTGCCTGTCTAGTCTCACCAATAATAATTTTTATTAAGATTCAAACATTTCTATATCATACATATAGACACTGTGCTTGTATGGATGCTGCTCATCTCATACCTCCATTATCTCCTGAAAATGGAGTTAGAAATGGTTTCCATGTGAATGCTGGGAATCGGTCTGGAAAAGCAAACAGTGTTCTTAACCACTGATGCAACCCTCACACTATATCACTTAAAAATATTCTTTGAAGCCAGGCAGAGGTGGAGCACACCTTTATTCCCAGCACTCAGGATGTAGAGGCAGGCCAATGTCTGTGAGTTGGAAGCCATTCTGTTCTACAGGAGCTAGTTCCAAAACAGGCTCCAAAACTACAAAGAAATACTATCTTGAAAAACCAAAAAATAATAAAAAAAATCCTCGGAAATTGTCCTTAATATTGCTTCCCTAACTTCTGTTTCATCATTTACCTGCTATTGATTCCTATCAAATGTCATATGCAGCCTTTCCTTTGTTATCAGAGCTTCAATTCTTTGGGAATAGTTGCTGCTACGTTTACTTACTTTCCACGATAGCTAACCTCTATCCAAAGAATTGAAACATCTAGAACAGACTGTGGATGTCTCATCAAATATCCCAATGGATGCAGATGCATGCTTTGTTATGGAGCTCTTTGGATATAATTTGTTCACCTGAAAAAGCTTGTCCTGAATACTATAAGTAATTACCTAGGGAAGGAAAACATTCTTTTTTTTTATTAATATTGCCCATCAATGGGCAATAGAAGAAACCCTCTTAGGGGTTCAATATCCCTGATGACTTGACTCATACTCTAATGGAGACAAAGTAATCATTATTTTGTAGATAAAGCAAATTTATTTTATTTGAATGAGTTTTCCTGTCATGTAAACTTCTAAAAATAGTTAATTTGATAACTCTTTTTAGACTTTAATTCCATTATTCCTGTATTTGCGTGCAATACAAATTCATTAATAGTTTAAAGGCAAAGCAGATAGAAAAAAATATTTTTGTTTCCATATGTCATACATGGTAACTACTGTGAAACATGAATGCTAAAACTTATACAATAAAATAATATTTATTTTGAGATGACCCAAACATAAATCTGCACACTTTTGGACAACTGATTTTTTGATAAAGAAGCCAAGCCAGAAACACACAATGGAAAAATGAAAGCATCTTCAACAAATACTGCTGGTCTAACTGGATGTCAGCATGTAGAAGAATGAAAATTGATCCACATCTATCTCCATGCACATGTGATCTGGGGATCACAGACCTGAACAACAAACCCAATACACTAAACCTAATAGAAGAGAAAGTGTGGGAAAATCTTGTGGTGGCTAGTATTGATTGTCAACTTGACTATATCAGGAATAAACTACAAAAATAAACAGAAATGGAAAACACATTTGTGACCTGGATCCTGAGGCTGGAAGGCATAAGCTTTTATTCTGGATCTTGGGACAGGGAGACATATGAGTTTAATCCAGATCTTGAGGAGGGAAGGCACATCTATCATCTGAACTACACATTCTGCTGCAAGAGTAAAGGATAAACATGCTGCAAACCACAGACCAAGAGAGACTATAAAACAAGGAGGATCCAAGGAAAACACTTGGGTCTGTTTGGGAAAGGGAAAATGAAAAGGTTTCATAAGTGGATTAAGGGTTGGTAGGGATGAGACTAGAAAAGATCCTAAAAGGTGTTGGAGGGACAGAAGGAAGGAGCACACAGAGAGATGACTGGTACTGGGGAAATTTTGGGATTAATTTAGAAACTCCCTGAAATCTATGGCAACAATCATAGCGCTGTCTCCTAGTAACGGGCGATATGGATATGGAGCCATAACCGACAATCATCTATAACTAGGCAAAGCTTCTAGTAGTGGGAATATGGCCTCGGCCATACCACAAAACCTTTGACCTACAATGTGTCCTGTCTTCACGATGTGCTGAGTCAATGGTGGCACAGAGTGGCCAAACATGACGGGTCCAATCTGACGCCCACAGCATAAGAGGGAACCTATGCTTGACATTGCGTGGAAGGTCGGGAGTCAGAGACGGAATATACTAGACCCAGTATAGAAGCAAACATGACTGGTAAAACAAACAAACAAAACAAAGAAATGATTTCTAATGACATTCTGTTATGCTTATAGATTGGCCCCAAGCCCAATTGCCATCAGCTGGGCATGATATATCATCCAAGGTGATCTAAGAAGCCACCCACAGCCAAGAAATAAAATGATAAATACGAAAATGATTGCAGTTGTAGATAAAGTTAGGTTACTACTCTTTAAAAGGTTTCATTCTTTAAAAAAATATGTTTAATTAAAATATGTAGTAAAGTGGTTGTACACGCCCCTTCTTTTCATAAATCACATACAAATTGATGATAATATTACAATGTAACAATGAGCACCATTGATCCTTCTGTTGCTGTAAGAGCTACTGTACTCACTTTTGCTGTTTTCCTCTTAATCTTTATTTCTTATTCTTTCTTAAAGACTTTGCTGAAGGCATACAATAAAAGTATGAAGCACGCATTGCAGTTTTGGATAATTATGCAGAGTTAGCCCCATAAAATCTTGAGATTTCTCATCAGAGAAATGTAGTATGCATTGAACAAAGCAATTCATTCAATACTTTATTATTTATTGCTTTAAATTTTTTAACTATAATTTTATCAATACATTTCAAGGATTTAGACTGAATTTTTTTACATGTGTTCCATATTGTCTCCTTAAAATTATTGTTTATTTTTTAACTTATATATTTAGCATATAAAAACATAAAAATAATGTGTATGATATTGTGTGATATTTGATGCACATACATACCATATATATTTGATACTGTTCAATCCTTAAATTTGCAGAACAAAATCCCACAAAGCTATAAGCCTATGAACCACAATAATCATCAGTATGACAATCTAGCAAAAAGAGTGGGACAGAGGGAATCTTAACTTGGAGACAATTGACATCTTTCTAATTAAAATTCAGATCCACTCAATTAGAAGAAGTTCATGCCTAGTAGTGCAATCTACCAATTATCAGTGACTGGTAAGTTCATGAACCCTAGAAGAAATCCTTCTAATTTCTAATTTTCTAAACCAATATAATTTTAAGTGCATTCTAAGTCTATGCCATTATACTTATAGATCAGTATGGCATGAGATCCTCACCAAGGAATTTTCTTTTTCAACCAGAGACTTCTACAGAAATTCAGAACTGGTCAGCATTAGAACATGGATAGATATGTGACTGAGTGGATGATCTCCTTTTCCTTGTGAGCATTGGTTAGATTTTCAGCACCCACATGCCAGCTAAAAGCATGACTATACCCCCAGTTCTTGGTTACTCAAAATCTTCTGGCTTCTGTGGGTATTAGGTAACCACATTTGCACATACACACAAGGAAAACACATACATAATGACAAAAATATTAGTTAATAATTATTTTATTTTATTTTATTTTATTTTATTTTTGTACATTGAAAGTTAAAATACAGGCCTGGTGTCTTGGTCCAGTCTTTGCTGTGAATGAGTCTCTGGGTGTATCTTTTCAGTGTAGAAGCAGGGACCGTCCCGTTGCCTTAGTGTTGGCAAGAGACTGGAACCTAGAGTGGCTCCCAGGAGCCCAAGGCGATGTCCCCAGTTAGTCCCTTGGGAAGCTGAGGATAGGGAACCTGAACTGACCCTATCCTATAGCCATACTGATGAATATCTTTCATATCACCATAGAACCTTCATCTGGTGATGGATGGAGATAGAGACAGAGACCCACACTGGAGCACTGGACTGAGCTCCCAAGGTCCCAATGAGAAGCAGATGGAGGGAGAACACGAGCAAGGATGTCAGGACCACGGGGGGTGCACCCACCCACTGAGACAGTGGGGCTGATCTATTGGGAGCTCACCAAAG